>NW_026558559.1:0-158280 GCF_026930045.1 Uloborus diversus | reverse complement strand
GTCTATGGGAGCTCTGTCGGTGGGAGTTTTAAATATAATAAAAACAAAAAATGCACCTTGGTAATTGTTTATTTAAACACTTTGAAATCTTGGTGTCGAAAAATTAAACTGACTCAGAATCTTCTTCCCTACATAAATAATCAATAATTGCAAAGGAAAGAAATTGAAAAAAAAAAGAATTTTCAAATTAGAAAAGAAATATATACATTGAAGATATTCGCTCCGGCTGGGACTCGAACCCAGGCCACTCGCTTGGAAGACCAGCGGTCTAGCCATTAGGCTATCGGAGTTCTGTCGAGCGGAGTCTTACTGCCTGACTGATACTGCCTGACTGACAGACTGACTCACTGACTGACTGATACTGACTGACTGACTCACTGACTGACCGAGACTGACTGACTAACTGCCTGACTGACTGAGACTGGACTGACTGACTGACTGACTGACTCTCTGACTGGCTATTTCACTGACTGACTGAATGACTAAATGACTGACTGACACTGACTGACTGACTGCTTGACTACCTGACTGACTGCTTGACTGACTAACTGACTGGACAGGACTGACCGACTGACTGACTGACAGACTGACTGAATAAGGATGACTGACAGACTGACTGAATAAGGCTGACTGACTGACTGACTGACAGACTGACTGAATAAGGCTGACCGACTGACTGACTGCCTGACTGACTGACTGACTGAATGACTGACTGACTGACTGACCGAGACTGACTGACTGACTGACTGAGACTGACTGAGACTGGACTGACTGACTGACTGACTGACTGAGACTGACTGACTGCTTTAGTGACTAACTGACTGCACAGGACTGACCGACTGACTGACTGACTGACTGCCTGACTGACTGACTGACTGAGACTAAATGACTGACTGCTTGACTGACTGGCTGAAGGACTAACTGACTGACTGAGTGACTGACTGACTGGACTGACTGACTGAGACTGAATGACTGAGTGCTTGACTGATTGACTGTCAGACTGACTGACTGACTTCGCAAAAGGGAAAAATAAAAAAAAAAAGAATTATAAAATTAGAAAAAAATATTTGCATTTAAGATTTCCTTTCCGGCCGGGACTCGAACCCAGTACCATGCGCTAGGAACCCAACGGTCTAGCCATTAGGCTATCGGAGCTCTGTCGATGGAAGTCCTTAATATAATAAAAACAAAAAATGCACCTTGGTAATTATTGATTCAAACACTTTGAAATTTACAGGTCGAATAATTAAACTGACTCAGAATTTTTCTCCCTACATAAATAATCAATATTCGCAAAAGAGAAAAATTAAAAAAAAAAGAAGAAGAAATTTCAAATTAGAAACTAAAAGTATACATTGAAGATTTTCGTTCAGGCTGGGACTCGAACCCAGGGCCACTCGCTTGGAAGCCTAACACTCTAGCCATTAGTCTATGGGAGCTCTGTCGGTGGGAGTTTTAAATATAATAAAAACAAAAAATGCACCTTGGTAATTGTTTATTTAAACACTTTGAAATCTTCGTGTCGAAAAATTAAACTGACTCAGAATCTTCTTCCCTACATAAATAATCAATAATTGCAAAGGAAAGAAATTGAAAAAAAAAGAATTTTCAAATTAGAAAAGAAATATATACATTGAAGATATTCGCTCCGGCTGGGACTCGAACCCAGGCCACTCGCTTGGAAGACCAGCGGTCTAGCCATTAGGCTATCGGAGTTCTGTCGAGCGGAGTCTTACTGCCTGACTGATACTGCCTGACTGACAGACTGACTCACTGACTGACTGATACTGACTGACTGACTCACTGACTGACCGAGACTGACTGACTAACTGCCTGACTGACTGAGACTGGACTGACTGACTGACTGACTGACTGACTGACTAACTGACTGACTGAGACTGACTGACTGACTGCTTGACTCTCTGACTGGCTATTTCACTGACTGACTGAATGACTAAATGACTGACTAACACTGACTGACTGACTGCTTGACTACCTGACTGACTGCTTGACTGACTAACTGACTGGACAGGACTGACCGACTGACTGACTGACAGACTGACTGAATAAGGATGACTGACAGACTGACTGAATAAGGCTGACTGACTGACTGACTGACAGACTGACTGAATAAGGCTGACCGACTGACTGACTGCCTGACTGACTGACTGACTGAATGACTGACTGACTGACTGACTGACCGAGACTGACTGACTGACTGACTGAGACTGGACTGGACTGACTGACTGACTGACTGACTGAGACTGACTGACTGCTTTAGTGACTAACTGACTGCACAGGACTGACCGACTGACTGACTGACTGACTGCCTGACTGACTGACTGACTGAGGCTAAATGACTGACTGCTTGACTGACTGGCTGAAGGACTAACTGACTGACTGAGTGACTGACTGACTGGACTGACTGACTGAGACTGAATGACTGAGTGCTTGACTGATTGACTGTCAGACTGACTGACTGACTTCGCAAAAGGGAAAAAAAAAAAAAAAAAGAATTATAAAATTAGAAAAAAATATTTGCATTTAAGATTTCCTTTCCGGCCGGGACTCGAACCCAGTACCACGCGCTAGGAACCCAACGGTCTAGCCATTAGGCTATCGGAGCTCTGTCGATGGAAGTCTTAAATATAATAAAAACAAAAAATGCACCTTGGTAATTATTGATTCAAACACTTTGAAATTTACAGGTCGAATAATTAAACTGACTCAGAATTTTTCTCCCTACATAAATAATCAATATTCGCAAAAGAGAAATATTAAAAAAAAAGAAGAAGAAATTTCAAATTAGAAACTAAAAGTATACATTGAAGATTTTCGTTCAGGCTGGGACTCGAACCCAGGGCCACTCGCTTGGAAGCCTAACACTCTAGCCATTAGTCTATGGGAGCTCTGTCGGTGGGAGTTTTAAATATAATAAAAACAAAAAATGCACCTTGGTAATTGTTTATTTAAACACTTTGAAATCTTCATGTCGAAAAATTAAACTGACTCAGAATTTTCTTCCCTACATAAATAATCAATAATTGCAAAGGAAAGAAATTGAAAAAAAAAAAGAATTTTCAAATTAGAAAAGAAATATATACATTGAAGATATTCGCTCCGGCTGGGACTCGAACCCAGGCCACTCGCTTGGAAGACCAGCGGTCTAGCCATTAGGCTATCGGAGTTCTGTCGAGCGGAGTCTTACTGCCTGACTGATACTGCCTGACTGACAGACTGACTCACTGACTGACTGATACTGACTGACTGACTCACTGACTGACCGAGACTGACTGACTAACTGCCTGACTGAGTGAGACAGGACTGACTGACTGACTGACTGACTGATTGACTAACTGACTGACTGAGACTGACTGACTGACTGCTTGACTCTCTGACTGGCTATTTCACTGACTGACTGAATGACTAAATGACTGACTGACACTGACTGACTGACTGCTTGACTACCTGACTGACTGCTTGACTGACTAACTGACTGGACAGGACTGACCGACTGACTGACTGACAGACTGACTGAATAAGGATGACTGACAGACTGACTGAATAAGGCTGACTGACTGACTGACAGACAGACTGACTGAATAAGGCTGACCGACTGACTGACTGCCTGACTGACTGACTGACTGAATGACTGACTGACTGACTGACCGAGACTGACTGACTGACTGACTGAGACTGGACTGGAGTGACTGACTGACTGACTGACTGAGACTGACTGACTGCTTTAGTGACTAACTGACTGCACAGGACTGACCGACTGACTGACTGACTGACTGCCTGACTGACTGACTGACTGAGACTAAATGACTGACTGCTTGACTGACTGGCTGAAGGACTAACTGACTGACTGAGTGACTGACTGACTGGACTGACTGACTGAGACTGAATGACTGAGTGCTTGACTGATTGACTGTCAGACTGACTGACTGACTTCGCAAAAGGGAAAAATAAAAAAAAAAGAATTATAAAATTAGAAAAAAATATTTGCATTTAAGATTTCCTTTCCGGCCGGGACTCGAACCCAGTACCATGCGCTAGGAACCCAACGGTCTAGCCTTAGGCTATCGGAGCTCTGTCGATGGAAGTCTTAAATATAATAAAAACAAAAAATGCACCTTGGTAATTATTGATTCAAACACTTTGAAATTTACAGGTCGAATAATTAAACTGACTCAGAATTTTTCTCCCTACATAAATAATCAATATTCGCAAAAGAGAAAAATTAAAAAAAAAGAAGAAGAAATTTCAAATTAGAAACTAAAAGTATGCATTGAAGATTTTCGTTCAGGTTGGGACTCGAACCCAGGGCCACTCGCTTGGAAGCCTAACACTCTAGCCATTAGTCTATGGGAGCTCTGTCGGTGGGAGTTTTAAATATAATAAAAACAAAAAATGCACCTTGGTAATTGTTTATTTAAACACTTTGAAATCTTTATGTCGAAAAATTAAACTGACTCAGAATTTTCTTCCCTACATAAATAATCAATAATTGCAAAGGAAAGAAATTGAAAAAAAAAAAGAATTTTCAAATTAGAAAAGAAATATATACATTGAAGATATTTGCTCCGGCTGGGACTCGAACCCAGGCCACTCGCTTGGAAGACCAGCGGTCTAGCCATTAGGCTATCGGAGTTCTGTCGAGCGGAGTCTTACTGCCTGACTGATACTGCCTGACTGACAGACTGACTCACTGACTGACTGATACTGACTGACTGACTCACTGACTGACCGAGACTGACTGACTAACTGCCTGACTGAGTGAGACAGGACTGACTGACTGACTGACTGACTGATTGACTAACTGACTGACTGAGACTGACTGACTGACTGCTTGACTCTCTGACTGGCTATTTCACTGACTGACTGAATGACTAAATGACTGACTGACACTGACTGACTGACTGCTTGACTACCTGACTGACTGCTTGACTGACTAACTGACTGGACAGGACTGACCGACTGACTGACTGACAGACTGACTGAATAAGGATGACTGACAGACTGACTGAATAAGGCTGACTGACTGACTGACAGACAGACTGACTGAATAAGGCTGACCGACTGACTGACTGCCTGACTGACTGACTGACTGAATGACTGACTGACTGACTGACCGAGACTGACTGACTGACTGACTGAGACTGGACTGGAGTGACTGACTGACTGACTGACTGAGACTGACTGACTGCTTTAGTGACTAACTGACTGCACAGGACTGACCGACTGACTGACTGACTGACTGCCTGACTGACTGACTGACTGAGACTAAATGACTGACTGCTTGACTGACTGGCTGAAGGACTAACTGACTGACTGAGTGACTGACTGACTGGACTGACTGACTGAGACTGAATGACTGAGTGCTTGACTGATTGACTGTCAGACTGACTGACTGACTTCGCAAAAGGGAAAAATAAAAAAAAAAGAATTATAAAATTAGAAAAAAATATTTGCATTTAAGATTTCCTTTCCGGCCGGGACTCGAACCCAGTACCATGCGCTAGGAACCCAACGGTCTAGCCTTAGGCTATCGGAGCTCTGTCGATGGAAGTCTTAAATATAATAAAAACAAAAAATGCACCTTGGTAATTATTGATTCAAACACTTTGAAATTTACAGGTCGAATAATTAAACTGACTCAGAATTTTTCTCCCTACATAAATAATCAATATTCGCAAAAGAGAAAAATTAAAAAAAAAAGAAGAAGAAATTTCAAATTAGAAACTAAAAGTATGCATTGAAGATTTTCGTTCAGGTTGGGACTCGAACCCAGGGCCACTCGCTTGGAAGCCTAACACTCTAGCCATTAGTCTATGGGAGCTCTGTCGGTGGGAGTTTTAAATATAATAAAAACAAAAAATGCACCTTGGTAATTGTTTATTTAAACACTTTGAAATCTTTATGTCGAAAAATTAAACTGACTCAGAATTTTCTTCCCTACATAAATAATCAATAATTGCAAAGGAAAGAAATTGAAAAAAAAAAAGAATTTTCAAATTAGAAAAGAAATATATACATTGAAGATATTTGCTCCGGCTGGGACTCGAACCCAGGCCACTCGCTTGGAAGACCAGCGGTCTAGCCATTAGGCTATCGGAGTTCTGTCGAGCGGAGTCTTACTGCCTGACTGATACTGCCTGACTGACAGACTGACTCACTGACTGACTGATACTGACTGACTGACTCACTGACTGACCGAGACTGACTGACTAACTGCCTGACTGAGTGAGACAGGACTGACTGACTGACTGACTGACTGATTGACTAACTGACTGACTGAGACTGACTGACTGACTGCTTGACTCTCTGACTGGCTATTTCACTGACTGACTGAATGACTAAATGACTGACTGACACTGACTGACTGACTGCTTGACTACCTGACTGACTGCTTGACTGACTAACTGACTGGACAGGACTGACCGACTGACTGACTGACAGACTGACTGAATAAGGATGACTGACAGACTGACTGAATAAGGCTGACTGACTGACTGACTGACAGACTGACTGAATAAGGCTGACCGACTGACTGACTGCCTGACTGACTGACTGACTGAATGACTGACTGACTGACCGAGACTGACTGACTGACTGACTGAGACTGGACTGGACTGACTGACTGACTGACTGACTGAGACTGACTGACTGCTTTAGTGACTAACTGACTGCACAGGACTGACCGACTGACTGACTGACTGACTGCCTGACTGACTGACTGACTGAATGACTGACTAACTGAGACTAAATGACTGACTGCTTGACTGACTGGCTGAAGGACTAACTGACTGACTGAGTGACTGACTGACTGGACTGACTGACTGAGACTGAATGACTGAGTGCTTGACTGATTGACTGTCAGACTGACTGACTGACTTCGCAAAAGGGAAAAATAAAAAAAAAAGAATTATAAAATTAGAAAAAAATATTTGCATTTAAGATTTCCTTTCCGGCTGGGATTTGAACCCAGGGCGACACTCATGGAAGCCCAACGCTCTCGCCAATATACTATCGGATCTCTGTTGATCGGTGTCTTAATTATAATAAAAACAAAAAATGCACCTTAGTAATTATTGATCTAAAATCTTTGAAATCTAAAGGTCGAATGATTAAACTGACTCAGAATTTTCTTCCGTACATAAATAATCCATATTTGCAAAAGAAAGAAATTGAAAAAAAAAGAATCTTCAAATTAGAAGAGAAATATATACATGGAAGATTTTCGTTCCGGCCGGGACTCGAACCCAGTACCACGCGCTTGGAACCCAACGGTCTAGCCATTAGGCTACCGGAGCTCTGTCGATGGAAGTCTTAAATATAATAAAAACAAAAAATGCACCTTGGTAATTATTGATTCAAACACTTTGAAATTTACAGGTCGAATAATTAAACTGACTCAGAATTTTTCTCCCTACATAAATAATCAATATTCGCAAAAGAGAAAAATTAAAAAAAAAAGAAGAAGAAATTTCAAATTAGAAACTAAAAGTATACATTGAAGATTTTCGTTCAGGTTGGGACTCGAACCCAGGGCCACTCGCTTGGAAGCCTAACACTCTAGCCATTAGTCTATGGGAGCTCTGTCGGTGGGAGTTTTAAATATAATAAAAACAAAAAATGCACCTTGGTAATTGTTTATTTAAACACTTTGAAATATTCGTGTCGAAAAATTAAACTGACTCAGAATCTTCTTCCCTACATAAATAATCAATAATTGCAAAGGAAAGAAATTGAAAAAAAAAAGAATTTTCAAATTAGAAAAGAAATATATACATTGAAGATATTCGCTCCGGCTGGGACTCGAACCCAGGCCACTCGCTTGGAAGACCAGCGGTCTAGCCATTAGGCTATCGGAGTTCTGTCGAGCGGAGTCTTACTGCCTGACTGATACTGCCTGACTGACAGACTGACTCACTGACTGACTGATACTGACTGACTGACTCACTGACTGACCGAGACTGACTGACTAACTGCCTGACTGACTGAGACTGGACTGACTGACTGACTGACTGACTGACTGACTAACTGACTGACTGAGACTGACTGACTGACTGCTTGACTCTCTGACTGGCTATTTCACTGACTGACTGAATGACTAAATGACTGACTGACACTGACTGACTGACTGCTTGACTACCTGACTGACTGCTTGACTGACTAACTGACTGGACAGGACTGACCGACTGACTGACTGACAGACTGACTGAATAAGGATGACTGACAGACTGACTGAATAAGGCTGACTGACTGACTGACTGACAGACTGACTGAATAAGGCTGACCGACTGACTGACTGCCTGACTGACTGACTGACTGAATGACTGACTGACTGACTGACCGAGACTGACTGACTGACTGACTGAGACTGACTGAGACTGGACTGACTGACTGACTGACTGACTGAGACTGACTGACTGCTTTAGTGACTAACTGACTGCACAGGACTGACCGACTGACTGACTGACTGACTGCCTGACTGACTGACTGACTGAGACTAAATGACTGACTGCTTGACTGACTGGCTGAAGGACTAACTGACTGACTGAGTGACTGACTGACTGGACTGACTGACTGAGACTGAATGACTGAAAGCTTGACTGATTGACTGTCAGACTGACTGACTGACTTCGCAAAAGGGAAAAATAAAAAAAAAAAAGAATTATAAAATTAGAAAAAAATATTTGCATTTAAGATTTCCTTTCCGGCCGGGACTCGAACCCAGTACCATGCGCTAGGAACCCAACGGTCTAGCCATTAGGCTATCGGAGCTCTGTCGATGGAAGTCTTAAATATAATAAAAACAAAAAATGCACCTTGGTAATTATTGATTCAAACACTTTGAAATTTACAGGTCGAATAATTAAACTGACTCAGAATTTTTCTCCCTACATAAATAATCAATATTCGCAAAAGAGAAAAATTAAAAAAAAAAAGAAGAAGAAATTTCAAATTAGAAACTAAAAGTATACATTGAAGATTTTCGTTCAGGCTGGGACTCGAACCCAGGGCCACTCGCTTGGAAGCCTAACACTCTAGCCATTAGTCTATGGGAGCTCTGTCGGTGGGAGTTTTAAATATAATAAAAACAAAAAATGCACCTTGGTAATTGTTTATTTAAACACTTTGAAATCTTCGTGTCGAAAAATTAAACTGACTCAGAATCTTCTTCCCTACATAAATAATCAATAATTGCAAAGGAAAGAAATTGAAAAAAAAAGAATTTTCAAATTAGAAAAGAAATATATACATTGAAGATATTCGCTCCGGCTGGGACTCGAACCCAGGCCACTCGCTTGGAAGACCAGCGGTCTAGCCATTAGGCTATCGGAGTTCTGTCGAGCGGAGTCTTACTGCCTGACTGATACTGCCTAACTGACAGACTGACTCACTGACTGACTGATACTGACTGACTGACTCACTGACTGACCGAGACTGACTGACTAACTGCCTGACTGACTGAGACTGGACTGACTGACTGACTGACTGACTGACTAACTGAGACTGACTGACTGACTGCTTGACTCTCTGACTGGCTATTTCACTGACTGACTGAATGACTAAATGACTGACTAACACTGACTGACTGACTGCTTGACTACCTGACTGACTGCTTGACTGACTAACTGACTGGACAGGACTGACCGACTGACTGACTGACATACTGACTGAATAAGGATGACTGACAGACTGACTGAATAAGGCTGACTGACTGACTGACTGACAGACTGACTGAATAAGGCTGACCGACTGACTGACTGCCTGACTGACTGACTGACTGAATGACTGACTGACTGACTGACCGAGACTGACTGACTGACTGACTGAGACTGGACTGGACTGACTGACTGACTGACTGACTGAGACTGACTGACTGCTTTAGTGACAAACTGACTGCACAGGACTAACCGACTGACTGACTGACTGACTGCCTGACTGACTGACTGACTGAGACTAAATGACTGACTGCTTGACTGACTGGCTGAAGGACTAACTGACTGACTGAGTGACTGACTGACTGAGACTGAATGACTGAGTGCTTGACTGATTGACTGTCAGACTGACTGACTGACTTCGCAAAAGGGAAAAATAAAAAAAAAAGAATTATAAAATTAGAAAAAAATATTTGCATTTAAGATTTCCTTTCCGGCCGGGACTCGAACCCAGTACCACGCGCTAGGAACCCAACGGTCTAGCCATTAGGCTATCGGAGCTCTGTCGATGGAAGTCTTAAATATAATAAAAACAAAAAATGCACCTTGGTAATTATTGATTCAAACACTTTGAAATTTACAGGTCGAATAATTAAACTGACTCAGAATTTTTCTCCCTACATAAATAATCAATATTCGCAAAAGAGAAAAATTAAAAAAAAAGAAGAAGAAATTTCAAATTAGAAACTAAAAGTATACATTGAAGATTTTCGTTCAGGCTGGGACTCGAACCCAGGGCCACTCGCTTGGAAGCCTAACACTCTAGCCATTAGTCTATGGGAGCTCTGTCGGTGGGAGTTTTAAATATAATAAAAACAAAAAATGCACCTTGGTAATTGTTTATTTAAACACTTTGAAATCTTCATGTCGAAAAATTAAACTGACTCAGAATTTTCTTCCTTACATAAATAATCAATAATTGCAAAGGAAAGAAATTGAAAAAAAAAAAGAATTTTCAAATTAGAAAAGAAATATATACATTGAAGATATTCGCTCCGGCTGGGACTCGAACCCAGGCCACTCGCTTGGAAGACCAGCGGTCTAGCCATTAGGCTATCGGAGTTCTGTCGAGCGGAGTCTTGCTGCCTGACTGATACTGCCTGACTGACAGACTGACTCACTGACTGACTGATACTGACTGACTGACTCACTGACTGACCGAGACTGACTGACTAACTGCCTGACTGAGTGAGACAGGACTGACTGACTGACTGACTGACTGATTGACTAACTGACTGACTGAGACTGACTGACTGACTGCTTGACTCTCTGACTGGCTATTTCACTGACTGACTGAATGACTAAATGACTGACTGACACTGACTGACTGACTGCTTGACTACCTGACTGACTGCTTGACTGACTAACTGACTGGACAGGACTGACCGACTGACTGACTGACAGACTGACTGAATAAGGATGACTGACAGACTGACTGAATAAGGCTGACTGACTGACTGACTGACAGACTGACTGAATAAGGCTGACCGACTGACTGACTGCCTGACTGACTGACTGACTGAATGACTGACTGACTGACTGACCGAGACTGACTGACTGACTGACTGAGACTGGACTGGACTGACTGACTGACTGACTGACTGAGACTGACTGACTGCTTTAGTGACTAACTGACTGCACAGGACTGACCGACTGACTGACTGACTGACTGCCTGACTGACTGACTGACTGAATGACTGACTGACTGAGACTAAATGACTGACTGGCTGAAGGACTAACTGACTGACTGAGTGACTGACTGACTGGACTGACTGACTGAGACTGAATGACTGAGTGCTTGACTGATTGACTGTCAGACTGACTGACTGACTTCGCAAAAGGGAAAAATAAAAAAAAAAGAATTATAAAATTAGAAAAAAATATTTGCATTTAAGATTTCCTTTCCGGCAGGGATTTGAACCCAGGGCGACACTCATGGAAGCCCAACGCTCTCGCCAATATACTATCGGATCTCTGTTGATCGGTGTCTTAATTATAATAAAAACAAAAAATGCACCTTAGTAATTATTGATCTAAAATCTTTGAAATCTAAAGGTCGAATGATTAAACTGACTCAGAATTTTCTTCCGTACATAAATAATCCATATTTGCAAAAGAAAGAAATTGAAAAAAAAAAGAATCTTCAAATTAGAAGAGAAATATATACATGGAAGATTTTCGTTCCGGCCGGGACTCGAACCCAGTACCACGCGCTTGGAACCCAACGGTCTAGCCATTAGGCTATCGGAGCTCAGTCGATGGAAGTCTTAAATATAATAAAAACAAAAAATGCACCTTGGTAATTATTGATTCAAACACTTTGAAATTTACAGGTCGAATAACTAAACTGACTCAGAATTTTTCTCCCTACATAAATAATCAATATTCGCAAAAGAGAAAAATTTAAAAAAAAAGAAGAAGAAATTTCAAATTAGAAACTAAAAGTATACATTGAAGATTTTCGTTCAGGCTGGGACTCGAACCCAGGGCCACTCGCTTGGAAGCCTAACACTCTAGCCATTAGTCTATGGGAGCTCTGTCGGTGGGAGTTTTAAATATAATAAAAACAAAAAATGCACCTTGGTAATTGTTTATTTAAACACTTTGAAATCTTCGTGTCGAAAAATTAAACTGACTCAGAATTTTCTTCCCTACATAAATAATCAATAATTGCAAAGGAAAGAAATTGAAAAAAAAAAGAATTTTCAAATTAGAAAAGAAATATATACATTGAAGATATTCGCTCCGGCTGTAACTCGAACCCAGGCCACTCGCTTGGAAGACCAGCGGTCTAGCCATTAGGCTATCGGAGTTCTGTCGAGCGGAGTCTTACTGCCTGACTAATACTGCCTGACTGACAGACTGACTCACTGACTGACTGATACTGACTGACTGACTCACTGACTGACCGAGACTGACTGACTAACTGCCTGACTGACTGAGACTGGACTGACTGACTGACTGACTGACTGACTGACTAACTGACTGACAGAGACTGACTGACTGACTGCTTGACTCTCTGACTGGCTATTTCACTGACTGACTGAATGACTAAATGACTGACTGACACTGACTGACTGACTGCTTGACTACCTGACTGACTGCTTGACTGACTAACTGACTGGACAGGACTGACCGACTGACTGACTGACAGACTGACTGAATAAGGATGACTGACAGACTGACTGAATAAGGCTGACTGACTGACTGACTGACAGACTGACTGAATAAGGCTGACCGACTGACTGACTGCCTGACTGACTGACTGACTGAATGACTGACTGACTGACTGACCGAGACTGACTGACTGACTGACTGAGACTGGACTGGACTGACTGACTGACTGACTGACTGAGACTGACTGACTGCTTTAGTGACTAACTGACTGCACAGGACTGACCGACTGACTGACTGACTGACTGCCTGACTGACTGACTGACTGAATGACTGACTGACTGAGACTAAATGACTGACTGCTTGACTGACTGGCTGAAGGACTAACTGAATGACTGAGTGACTGACTGACTGGACTGACTGACTGAGACTGAATGACTGAGTGCTTGACTGATTGACTGTCAGACTGACTGACTGACTTCGCAAAAGGGAAAAATAAAAAAAAAAGAATTATAAAATTAGAAAAAAATATTTGCATTTAAGATTTCCTTTCCGGCAGGGATTTGAACCCAGGGCGACACTCATGGAAGCCCAACGCTCTCGCCAATATACTATCGGATCTCTGTTGATCGGTGTCTTAATTATAATAAAAACAAAAAATGCACCTTAGTAATTATTGATCTAAAATCTTTGAAATCTAAAGGTCGAATGATTAAACTGACTCAGAATTTTCTTCCGTACATAAATAATCCATATTTGCAAAAGAAAGAAATTGAAAAAAAAAAAAATCTTCAAATTAGAAGAGAAATATATACATGGAAGATTTTCGTTCCGGCCGGGACTCGAACCCAGTACCACGCGCTTGGAACCCAACGGTCTAGCCATTAGGCTATCGGAGCTCAGTCGATGGAAGTCTTAAATATAATAAAAACAAAAAATGCACCTTGGTAATTATTGATTCAAACACTTTGAAATTTACAGGTCGAATAACTAAACTGACTCAGAATTTTTCTCCCTACATAAATAATCAATATTCGCAAAAGAGAAAAATTTAAAAAAAAAGAAGAAGAAATTTCAAATTAGAAACTAAAAGTATACATTGAAGATTTTCGTTCAGGCTGGGACTCGAACCCAGGGCCACTCGCTTGGAAGCCTAACACTCTAGCCATTAGTCTATGGGAGCTCTGTCGGTGGGAGTTTTAAATATAATAAAAACAAAAAATGCACCTTGGTAATTGTTTATTTAAACACTTTGAAATCTTCGTGTCGAAAAATTAAACTGACTCAGAATTTTCTTCCCTACATAAATAATCAATAATTGCAAAGGAAAGAAATTGAAAAAAAAAAGAATTTTCAAATTAGAAAAGAAATATATACATTGAAGATATTCGCTCCGGCTGTAACTCGAACCCAGGCCACTCGCTTGGAAGACCAGCGGTCTAGGCATTAGGCTATCGGAGTTCTGTCGAGCGGAGAATTACTGCCTGACTAATACTTCCTGACTGACAGACTGACTCACTGACTGACTGATACTGACTGACTGACTCACTGACTGACCGAGACTGACTGACTAACTGCCTGACTGACTGAGACTGGACTGACTGACTGACTGACTGACTGACTGACTAACTGACTGACAGAGACTGACTGACTGACTGCTTGACTCTCTGACTGGCTATTTCACTGACTGACTGAATGACTAAATGACTGACTGACACTGACTGACTGAATGACTAAATGACTTACTGACACTGACTGACTGACTGCTTGACTACCTGACTGACTGCTTGACTGACTAACTGACTGGACAGGACTGACCGACTGACTGACTGACAGACTTACTGAATAAGGATGACTGACAGACTGACTGAATAAGGCTGACTGACTGACTGACTGACAGACTGACTGAATAAGGCTGACCGACTGACTGACTGCCTGACTGACTGACTGACTGAATGACTGACTGACTGACTGACCGAGACTGACTGACTGACTGACTGAGACTGGACTGGACTGACTGACTGACTGACTGACTGAGACTGACTGACTGCTTTAGTGACTAACTGACTGCACAGGACTGACCGACTGACTGACTGACTGACTGCCTGACTGACTGACTGACTGAATGACTGACTGACTGAGACTAAATGACTGACTGCTTGACTGACTGGCTGAAGGACTAACTGAATGACTGAGTGACTGACTGACTGGACTGACTGACTGAGACTGAATGACTGAGTGCTTGACTGATTGACTGTCAGACTGACTGACTGACTTCGCAAAAGGGAAAAATAAAAAAAAAAGAATTATAAAATTAGAAAAAAATATTTGCATTTAAGATTTCCTTTCCGGCTGGGATTTGAACCCAGGGCGACACTCATGGAAGCCCAACGCTCTCGCCAATATACTATCGGATCTCTGTTGATCGGTGTCTTAATTATAATAAAAACAAAAAATGCACCTTAGTAATTATTGATCTAAAATCTTTGAAATCTAAAGGTCGAATGATTAAACTGACTCAGAATTTTCTTCCGTACATAAATAATCCATATTTGCAAAAGAAAGAAATTGAAAAAAAAAAGAATCTTCAAATTAGAAGAGAAATATATACATGGAAGATTTTCGTTCCGGCCGGGACTCGAACCCAGTACCACGCGCTTGGAACCCAACGGTCTAGCCATTAGGCTATCGGAGCTCTGTCGATGGAAGTCTTAAATATAATAAAAACAAAAAATGCACCTTGGTAATTATTGATTCAAACACTTTGAAATTTACAGGTCGAATAATTAAACTGACTCAGAATTTTTCTCCCTACATAAATAATCAATATTCGCAAAAGAGAAAAATTAAAAAAAAAAAGAAGAAGAAATTTCAAATTAGAAACTAAAAGTATACATTGAAGATTTTCGTTCAGGCTGGGACTCGAACCCAGGGCCACTCGCTTGGAAGCCTAACACTCTAGCCATTAGTCTATGGGAGCTCTGTCGGTGGGAGTTTTAAATATAATAAAAACAAAAAATGCACCTTGGTAATTGTTTATTTAAACACTTTGAAATCTTCGTGTCGAAAAATTAAACTGACTCAGAATCTTCTTCCCTACATAAATAATCAATAATTGCAAAGGAAAGAAATTGAAAAAAAAAAAGAATTTTCAAATTAGAAAAGAAATATATACATTGAAGATATTCGCTCCGGCTGGGACTCGAACCCAGGCCACTCGCTTGGAAGACCAGCGGTCTAGCCATTAGGCTATCGGAGTTCTGTCGAGCGGAGTCTTACTGCCTGACTGATACTGCCTAACTGACAGACTGACTCACTGACTGACTGATACTGACTGACTGACTCACTGACTGACCGAGACTGACTGACTAACTGCCTGACTGACTGAGACTGGACTGACTGACTGACTGACTGACTGACTAACTGACTGACTGAGACTGACTGACTGACTGCTTGACTCTCTGACTGGCTATTTCACTGACTGACTGAATGACTAAATGACTGACTAACACTGACTGACTGACTGCTTGACTACCTGACTGACTGCTTGACTGACTAACTGACTGGACAGGACTGACCGACTGACTGACTGACATACTGACTGAATAAGGATGACTGACAGACTGACTGAATAAGGCTGACTGACTGACTGACTGACAGACTGACTGAATAAGGCTGACCGACTGACTGACTGCCTGACTGACTGACTGACTGAATGACTGACTGACTGACTGACCGAGACTTACTGACTGAGACTGGACTGGACTGACTGACTGACTGACTGACTGACTGACTGAGACTGACTGACTGCTTTAGTGACTAACTGACTGCACAGGACTGACCGACTGACTGACTGACTGACTGCCTGACTGACTGACTGACTGAGACTAAATGACTGACTGCTTGACTGACTGGCTGAAGGACTAACTGACTGACTGAGTGACTGACTGACTGGACTGACTGACTGAGACTGAATGACTGAGTGCTTGACTGATTGACTGTCAGACTGACTGACTGACTTCGCAAAAGGGAAAAATAAAAAAAAAAAGAATTATAAAATTAGAAAAAAATATTTGCATTTAAGATTTCCTTTCCGGCCGGGACTCGAACCCAGTACCACGCGCTAGGAACCCAACGGTCTAGCCATTAGGCTATCGGAGCTCTGTCGATGGAAGTCTTAAATATAATAAAAACAAAAAATGCACCTTGGTAATTATTGATTCAAACACTTTGAAATTTACAGGTCGAATAATTAAACTGACTCAGAATTTTTCTCCCTACATAAATAATCAATATTCGCAAAAGAGAAAAATTAAAAAAAAAGAAGAAGAAATTTCAAATTAGAAACTAAAAGTATACATTGAAGATTTTCGTTCAGGCTGGGACTCGAACCCAGGGCCACTCGCTTGGAAGCCTAACACTCTAGCCATTAGTCTATGGGAGCTCTGTCGGTGGGAGTTTTAAATATAATAAAAACAAAAAATGCACCTTGGTAATTGTTTATTTAAACACTTTGAAATCTTCATGTCGAAAAATTAAACTGACTCAGAATTTTCTTCCCTACATAAATAATCAATAATTGCAAAGGAAAGAAATTGAAAAAAAAAAGAATTTTCAAATTAGAAAAGAAATATATACATTGAAGATATTCGCTCCGGCTGGGACTCGAACCCAGGCCACTCGCTTGGAAGACCAGCGGTCTAGCCATTAGGCTATCGGAGTTCTGTCGAGCGGAGTCTTGCTGCCTGACTGATACTGCCTGACTGACAGACTGACTCACTGACTGACTGATACTGACTGACTGACTCACTGACTGACCGAGACTGACTGACTAACTGCCTGACTGAGTGAGACAGGACTGACTGACTGACTGACTGACTGATTGACTAACTGACTGACTGAGACTGACTGACTGACTGCTTGACTCTCTGACTGGCTATTTCACTGACTGACTGAATGACTAAATGACTGACTGACACTGACTGACTGACTGCTTGACTACCTGACTGACTGCTTGACTGACTAACTGACTGGACAGGACTGACCGACTGACTGACTGACAGACTGACTGAATAAGGATGACTGACAGACTGACTGAATAAGGCTGACTGACTGACTGACTGACAGACTGACTGAATAAGGCTGACCGACTGACTGACTGCCTGACTGACTGACTGACTGAATGACTGACTGACTGACTGACCGAGACTGACTGACTGACTGACTGAGACTGGACTGGACTGACTGACTGACTGACTGACTGAGACTGACTGACTGCTTTAGTGACTAACTGACTGCACAGGACTGACCGACTGACTGACTGACTGACTGCCTGACTGACTGACTGACTGAATGACTGACTGACTGAGACTAAATGACTGACTGCTTGACTGACTGGCTGAAGGACTAACTGACTGACTGAGTGACTGACTGACTGGACTGACTGACTGAGACTGAATGACTGAGTGCTTGACTGATTGACTGTCAGACTGACTGACTGACTTCGCAAAAGGGAAAAATAAAAAAAAAAGAATTATAAAATTAGAAAAAAATATTTGCATTTAAGATTTCCTTTCCGGCTGGGATTTGAACCCAGGGCGACACTCATGGAAGCCCAACGCTCTCGCCAATATACTATCGGATCTCTGTTGATCGGTGTCTTAATTATAATAAAAACAAAAAATGCACCTTAGTAATTATTGATCTAAAATCTTTGAAATCTAAAGGTCGAATGATTAAACTGACTCAGAATTTTCTTCCGTACATAAATAATCCATATTTGCAAAAGAAAGAAATTGAAAAAAAAAAAAGAATCTTCAAATTAGAAGAGAAATATATACATGGAAGATTTTCGTTCCGGCCGGGACTCGAACCCAGTACCACGCGCTTGGAACCCAACGGTCTAGCCATTAGGCTATCGGAGCTCAGTCGATGGAAGTCTTAAATATAATAAAAACAAAAAATGCACCTTGGTAATTATTGATTCAAACACTTTGAAATTTACAGGTCGAATAATTAAACTGACTCAGAATTTTTCTCCCTACATAAATAATCAATATTCGCAAAAGAGAAAAATTTAAAAAAAAAGAAGAAGAAATTTCAAATTAGAAACTAAAAGTATACATTGAAGATTTTCGTTCAGGCTGGGACTCGAACCCAGGGCCACTCGCTTGGAAGCCTAACACTCTAGCCATTAGTCTATGGGAGCTCTGTCGGTGGGAGTTTTAAATATAATAAAAACAAAAAATGCACCTTGGTAATTGTTTATTTAAACACTTTGAAATCTTCGTGTCGAAAAATTAAACTGACTCAGAATCTTCTTCCCTACATAAATAATCAATAATTGCAAAGGAAAGAAATTGAAAAAAAAAAAGAATTTTCAAATTAGAAAAGAAATATATACATTGAAGATATTCGCTCCGGCTGGGACTCGAACCCAGGCCACTCGCTTGGAAGACCAGCGGTCTAGCCATTAGGCTATCGGAGTTCTGTCGAGCGGAGTCTTACTGCCTGACTGATACTGCCTAACTGACAGACTGACTCACTGACTGACTGATACTGACTGACTGACTCACTGACTGACCGAGACTGACTGACTAACTGCCTGACTGACTGAGACTGGACTGACTGACTGACTGACTGACTGACTAACTGACTGACTGAGACTGACTGACTGACTGCTTGACTCTCTGACTGGCTATTTCACTGACTGACTGAATGACTAAATGACTGACTAACACTGACTGACTGACTGCTTGACTACCTGACTGACTGCTTGACTGACTAACTGACTGGACAGGACTGACCGACTGACTGACTGACATACTGACTGAATAAGGATGACTGACAGACTGACTGAATAAGGCTGACTGACTGACTGACTGACAGACTGACTGAATAAGGCTGACCGACTGACTGACTGCCTGACTGACTGACTGACTGAATGACTGACTGACTGACTGACCGAGACTTACTGACTGAGACTGGACTGGACTGACTGACTGACTGACTGACTGACTGACTGAGACTGACTGACTGCTTTAGTGACTAACTGACTGCACAGGACTGACCGACTGACTGACTGACTGACTGCCTGACTGACTGACTGACTGAGACTAAATGACTGACTGCTTGACTGACTGGCTGAAGGACTAACTGACTGACTGAGTGACTGACTGACTGGACTGACTGACTGAGACTGAATGACTGAGTGCTTGACTGATTGACTGTCAGACTGACTGACTGACTTCGCAAAAGGGAAAAATAAAAAAAAAAAGAATTATAAAATTAGAAAAAAATATTTGCATTTAAGATTTCCTTTCCGGCCGGGACTCGAACCCAGTACCACGCGCTAGGAACCCAACGGTCTAGCCATTAGGCTATCGGAGCTCTGTCGATGGAAGTCTTAAATATAATAAAAACAAAAAATGCACCTTGGTAATTATTGATTCAAACACTTTGAAATTTACAGGTCGAATAATTAAACTGACTCAGAATTTTTCTCCCTACATAAATAATCAATATTCGCAAAAGAGAAAAATTAAAAAAAAAGAAGAAGAAATTTCAAATTAGAAACTAAAAGTATACATTGAAGATTTTCGTTCAGGCTGGGACTCGAACCCAGGGCCACTCGCTTGGAAGCCTAACACTCTAGCCATTAGTCTATGGGAGCTCTGTCGGTGGGAGTTTTAAATATAATAAAAACAAAAAATGCACCTTGGTAATTGTTTATTTAAACACTTTGAAATCTTCATGTCGAAAAATTAAACTGACTCAGAATTTTCTTCCCTACATAAATAATCAATAATTGCAAAGGAAAGAAATTGAAAAAAAAAAGAATTTTCAAATTAGAAAAGAAATATATACATTGAAGATATTCGCTCCGGCTGGGACTCGAACCCAGGCCACTCGCTTGGAAGACCAGCGGTCTAGCCATTAGGCTATCGGAGTTCTGTCGAGCGGAGTCTTGCTGCCTGACTGATACTGCCTGACTGACAGACTGACTCACTGACTGACTGATACTGACTGACTGACTCACTGACTGACCGAGACTGACTGACTAACTGCCTGACTGAGTGAGACAGGACTGACTGACTGACTGACTGACTGATTGACTAACTGACTGACTGAGACTGACTGACTGACTGCTTGACTCTCTGACTGGCTATTTCACTGACTGACTGAATGACTAAATGACTGACTGACACTGACTGACTGACTGCTTGACTACCTGACTGACTGCTTGACTGACTAACTGACTGGACAGGACTGACCGACTGACTGACTGACAGACTGACTGAATAAGGATGACTGACAGACTGACTGAATAAGGCTGACTGACTGACTGACTGACAGACTGACTGAATAAGGCTGACCGACTGACTGACTGCCTGACTGACTGACTGACTGAATGACTGACTGACTGACTGACCGAGACTGACTGACTGACTGACTGAGACTGGACTGGACTGACTGACTGACTGACTGACTGAGACTGACTGACTGCTTTAGTGACTAACTGACTGCACAGGACTGACCGACTGACTGACTGACTGACTGCCTGACTGACTGACTGACTGAATGACTGACTGACTGAGACTAAATGACTGACTGCTTGACTGACTGGCTGAAGGACTAACTGACTGACTGAGTGACTGACTGACTGGACTGACTGACTGAGACTGAATGACTGAGTGCTTGACTGATTGACTGTCAGACTGACTGACTGACTTCGCAAAAGGGAAAAATAAAAAAAAAAGAATTATAAAATTAGAAAAAAATATTTGCATTTAAGATTTCCTTTCCGGCTGGGATTTGAACCCAGGGCGACACTCATGGAAGCCCAACGCTCTCGCCAATATACTATCGGATCTCTGTTGATCGGTGTCTTAATTATAATAAAAACAAAAAATGCACCTTAGTAATTATTGATCTAAAATCTTTGAAATCTAAAGGTCGAATGATTAAACTGACTCAGAATTTTCTTCCGTACATAAATAATCCATATTTGCAAAAGAAAGAAATTGAAAAAAAAAAAAGAATCTTCAAATTAGAAGAGAAATATATACATGGAAGATTTTCGTTCCGGCCGGGACTCGAACCCAGTACCACGCGCTTGGAACCCAACGGTCTAGCCATTAGGCTATCGGAGCTCAGTCGATGGAAGTCTTAAATATAATAAAAACAAAAAATGCACCTTGGTAATTATTGATTCAAACACTTTGAAATTTACAGGTCGAATAATTAAACTGACTCAGAATTTTTCTCCCTACATAAATAATCAATATTCGCAAAAGAGAAAAATTTAAAAAAAAAGAAGAAGAAATTTCAAATTAGAAACTAAAAGTATACATTGAAGATTTTCGTTCAGGCTGGGACTCGAACCCAGGGCCACTCGCTTGGAAGCCTAACACTCTAGCCATTAGTCTATGGGAGCTCTGTCGGTGGGAGTTTTAAATATAATAAAAACAAAAAATGCACCTTGGTAATTGTTTATTTAAACACTTTGAAATCTTCGTGTCGAAAAATTAAACTGACTCAGAATTTTCTTCCCTACATAAATAATCAATAATTGCAAAGGAAAGAAATTGAAAAAAAAAGAATTTTCAAATTAGAAAAGAAATATATACATTGAAGATATTCGCTCCGGCTGTAACTCGAACCCAGGCCACTCGCTTGGAAGACCAGCGGTCTAGGCATTAGGCTATCGGAGTTCTGTCGAGCGGAGTCTTACTGCCTGACTAATACTGCCTGACTGACAGACTGACTCACTGACTGACTGATACTGACTGACTGACTCACTGACTGACCGAGACTGACTGACTAACTGCCTGACTGACTGAGACTGGACTGACTGACTGACTGACTGACTGACTGACTGACTAACTGACTGACAGAGACTGACTGACTGACTGCTTGACTCTCTGACTGGCTATTTCACTGACTGACTGAATGACTAAATGACTGACTGACACTGACTGACTGACTGCTTGACTACCTGACTGACTGCTTGACTGACTAACTGACTGGACAGGACTGACCGACTGACTGACTGACAGACTGACTGAATAAGGATGACTGACAGACTGACTGAATAAGGCTGACTGACTGACTGACTGACAGACTGACTGAATAAGGCTGACCGACTGACTGACTGCCTGACTGACTGACTGACTGAATGACTGACTGACTGACTGACCGAGACTGACTGACTGACTGACTGAGACTGGACTGGACTGACTGACTGACTGACTGACTGAGACTGACTGACTGCTTTAGTGACTAACTGACTGCACAGGACTGACCGACTGACTGACTGACTGACTGCCTGACTGACTGACTGACTGAATGACTGACTGACTGAGACTAAATGACTGACTGCTTGACTGACTGGCTGAAGGACTAACTGACTGACTGAGTGACTGAGACTGAATGACTGAGTGCTTGACTGATTGACTGTCAGACTGACTGACTGACTTCGCAAAAGGGAAAAATAAAAAAAAAAGAATTGTAAAATTAGAAAAAAATATTTGCATTTAAGATTTCCTTTCCGGCTGGGATTTGAACCCAGGGCGACACTCATGGAAGCCCAACGCTCTCGCCAATATACTATCGGATCACTGTTGATCGGTGTCTTAATTATAATAAAAACAAAAAATGCACCTTAGTAATTATTGATCTAAAATCTTTGAAATCTAAAGGTCGAATGATTAAACTGACTCAGAATTTTCTTCCGTACATAAATAATCCATATTTGCAAAAGAAAGAAATTGAAAAAAAAAGAATCTTCAAATTAGAAGAGAAATATATACATGGAAGATTTTCGTTCCGGCCGGGTTTCGAACCCCGTACCACGCGCTTGGAACTCAACGGTCTAGCCATTAGGCTACCGGAGCTCTGTCGATGGAAGTCTTAAATATAATAAAAACAAAAAATGCACCTTGGTAATTATTGATTCAAACACTTTGAAATTTACAGGTCGAATAATTAAACTGACTCAGAATTTTTCTCCCTACATAAATAATCAATATTCGCAAAAGAGAAAAATTAAAAAAAAAAGAAGAAGAAATTTCAAATTAGAAACTAAAAGTATACATTGAAGATTTTCGTTCAGGTTGGGACTCGAACCCAGGGCCACTCGCTTGGAAGCCTAAAACTCTAGCCATTAGTCTATGGGAGCTCTGTCGGTGGGAGTTTTAAATATAATAAAAACAAAAAATGCACCTTGGTAATTGTTTATTTAAACACTTTGAAATCTTCGTGTCGAAAAATTAAACTGACTCAGAATCTTCTTCCCTACATAAATAATCAATAATTGCAAAGGAAACAAATTGAAAAAAAAAAGAATTTTCAAATTAGAAAAGAAATATATACATTGAAGATATTCGCTCCGGCTGGGACTCGAACCCAGGCCACTCGCTTGGAAGACCAGCGGTCTAGCCATTAGGCTATCGGAGTTCTGTCGAGCGGAGTCTTACTGCCTGACTGATACTGCCTGACTGACAGACTGACTCACTGACTGACTGATACTGACTGACTGACTCACTGACTGACCGAGACTGATTGACTAACTGCCTGACTGACTGAGACTGGACTGACTGACTGACTGACTGACTGACTGACTAACTGACTGACTGAGACTGACTGACTGACTGCTTGACTCTCTGACTGGCTATTTCACTGACTGACTGAATGACTAAATGACTGACTGACACTGACTGACTGACTGCTTGACTACCTGACTGACTGCTTGACTGACTAACTGACTGGACAGGACTGACCGACTGACTGACTGACAGACTGACTGAATAAGGATGACTGACAGACTGACTGAATAAGGCTGACTGACTGACTGACTGAATAAGGCTGACCGACTGACTGACTGCCTGACTGACTGACTGACTGAATGACTGACTGACTGACTGACCGAGACTGACTGACTGACTGACTGAGACTGGACTGGACTGACTGACTGACTGACTGACTGAGACTGACTGACTGCTTTAGTGACTAACTGACTGCACAGGACTGACCGACTGACTGACTGACTGACTGCCTGACTGACTGACTGAGACTAAATGACTGACTGCTTGACTGACTGGCTGAAGGACTAACTGACTGACTGAGTGACTGACTGGACAGGACTGACCGACTGACTGACTGACAGACTGACTGAATAAGGATGACTGACAGACTGACTGAATAAGGCTGACTGACTGACTGACTGACAGACTGACTGAATAAGGCTGACCGACTGACTGACTGCCTGACTGACTGACTGACTGAATGACTGACTGACTGACTGACCGAGACTGACTGACTGACTGACTGAGACTGGACTGGACTGACTGACTGACTGACTGACTGAGACTGACTGACTGCTTTAGTGACTAACTGACTGCACAGGACTGACCGACTGACTGACTGACTGACTGCCTGACTGACTGACTGACTGAATGACTGACTGACTGAGACTAAATGACTGACTGCTTGACTGACTGGCTGAAGGACTAACTGACTGACTGAGTGACTGACTGACTGGACTGACTGACTGAGACTGAATGACTGAGTGCTTGACTGATTGACTGTCAGACTGACTGACTGACTTCGCAAAAGGGAAAAATAAAAAAAAAAAGAATTATAAAATTAGAAAAAAATATTTGCTTTTAAGATTTCCTTTCCGGCCGGGACTCGAACCCAGTACCACGCGCTAGGAACCCAACGGTCTAGCCATTAGGCTATCGGAGCTCTGTCGATGGAAGTCTTAAATATAATAAAAACAAAAAATGCACCTTGGTAATTATTGATTCAAACACTTTGAAATTTACAGGTCGAATAATTAAACTGACTCAGAATTTTTCTCCCTACATAAATAATCAATATTCGCAAAAGAGAAAAATTAAAAAAAAAAGAAGAAGAAATTTCAAATTAGAAACAAAAAGTATACATTGAAGATTTTCGTTCAGGCTGGGACTCGAACCCAGGGCCACTCGCTTGGAAGCCTAACACTCTAGCCATTAGTCTACGGGAGCTCTGTCGGTGGGAGTTTTAAATATAATAAAAACAAAAAATGCACCTTGGTAATTGTTTATTTAAACACTTTGAAATCTTCGTGTCGAAAAATTAAACTGACTCAGAATTTTCTTCCCTACATAAATAATCAATAATTGCAAAGGAAAGAAATTGAAAAAAAAAAGAATTTTCAAATTAGAAAAGAAATATATACATTGAAGATATTCGCTCCGGCTGGGACTCGAACCCAGGCCACTCGCTTGGAAGACCAGCGGTCTAGCCATTAGGCTATCGGCGTTCTGTCGAGCGGAGTCTTACTGCCTGACTGATACTGCCTGACTGACAGACTGACTCACTGACTGACTGATACTGACTGACTGACTCACTGACTGACCGAGACTGACTGACTAACTGCCTGACTGACTGAGACTGGACTGACTGACTGACTGAGACTGACTGACTGACTGCTTGACTCTCTGACTGGCTATTTCACTGACTGACTGAATGACTAAATGACTGACTGACACTGACTGACTGACTGCTTGACTACCTGACTGACTGCTTGACTGACTAACTGACTGGACAGGACTGACCGACTGACTGACTGACAGACTGACTGAATAAGGATGACTGACAGACTGACTGAATAAGGCTGACTGACTGACAGACTGACTGAATAAGGCTGACCGACTGACTGACTGCCTGACTGACGGACTGACTGAATGACTGACTGACTGACTGACCGAGACTGACTGACTGACTGACTGACTGACTGAGACTGACTGACTGCTTTAGTGACTAACTGACTGCACAGGACTGACCGACTGACTGACTGACTGACTGCCTGAGTGACTGACTGACTGAATGACTGACTGACTGAGACTAAATGACTGACTGCTTGACTGACTGGCTGAAGGACTAACTGACTGACTGAGTGACTGACTGACTGGACTGACTGACTGAGACTGAATGACTGAGTGCTTGACTGATTGACTGTCAGACTGACTGACTGACTTCGCAAAAGGGAAAAATAAAAAAAAAAGAATTATAAAATTAGAAAAAAATATTTGCATTTAAGATTTCCTTTCCGGCTGGGATTTGAACCCAGGGCGACACTCATGGAAGCCCAACGCTCTCGCCAATATACTATCGGATCTCTGTTGATCGGTGTCTTAATTATAATAAAAACAAAAAATGCACCTTAGTAATTATTGATCTAAAATCTTTGAAATCTAAAGGTCGAATGATTAAACTGACTCAGAATTTTCTTCCGTACATAAATAATCCATATTTGCAAAAGAAAGAAATTGAAAAAAAAAAAGAATCTTCAAATTAGAAGAGAAATATATACATGGAAGATTTTCGTTCCGGCCGGGACTCGAACCCAGTACCACGCGCTTGGAACCCAACGGTCTAGCCATTAGGCTATCGGAGCTCTGTCGATGGAAGTCTTAAATATAATAAAAACAAAAAATGCACCTTGGTAATTATTGATTCAAACACTTTGAAATTTACAGGTCGAATAATTAAACTGACTCAGAATTTTTCTCCCTACATAAATAATCAATATTCGCAAAAGAGAAAAATTAAAAAAAAAGAAGAAGAAATTTCAAATTAGAAACTAAAAGTATACATTGAAGATTTTCGTTCAGGCTGGGACTCGAACCCAAGACCACTCACTTGGAAGCCTAACACTCTAGCCATTAGTCTATGGGAGCTCTGTCGGTGGGAGTTTTAAATATAATAAAAACAAAAAATGCACCTTGGTAATTGTTTATTTAAACACTTTGAAATCTTCGTGTCGAAAAATTAAACTGACTCAGAATTTTCTTCCCTACATAAATAATCAATAATTGCAAAGGAAAGAAATTGAAAAAAAAAAAGAATTTTCAAATTAGAAAAGAAATATATACATTGAAGATATTCGCTCCGGCTGGGACTCGAACCCAGGCCACTCGCTTGGAAGACCATCGGTCTAGCCAATAGGCTATCGGAGTTCTGTCGAGCGGAGTCTTACTGCCTGACTGATACTGCCTAACTGACAGACTGACTCACTGACTGACTGATACTGACTGACTGACTCACTGACTGACCGAGACTGACTGACTAACTGCCTGACTGACTGAGACTGGACTGACTGACTGACTGACTGACTGACTGACTGACTAACTGACTGAGACTGACTGACTGACTGCTTGACTCTCTGACTGGCTATTTCACTGACTGACTGAATGACTAAATGACTGACTGACACTGACTGACTGACTGCTTGACTACCTGACTGACTGCTTGACTGACTAACTGACTGGACAGGACTGACCGACTGACTGACTGACAGACTGACTGAATAAGGATGACTGACAGACTGACTGAATAAGGCTGACTGACTGACTGACTGACAGACTGACTGAATAAGGCTGACCGACTGACTGACTGCCTGACTGACTGACTGACTGAATGACTGACTGACTGAGACTAAATGACTGACTGCTTGACTGACTGGCTGAAGGACTAACTGACTGACTGAGTGACTGACTGACTGGACTGACTGACTGAGACTGAATGACTGAGTGCTTGACTGATTGACTGTCAGACTGACTGACTGACTTCGCAAAAGGGAAAAATAAAAAAAAAAAGAATTATAAAATTAGAAAAAAATATTTGCATTTAAGATTTCCTTTCCGGCCGGGACTCGAACCCAGTACCACGCGCTAGGAACCCAACGGTCTAGCCATTAGGCTATCGGAGCTCTGTCGATGGAAGTCTTAAATATAATAAAAACAAAAAATGCACCTTGGTAATTATTGATTCAAACACTTTGAAATTTACAGGTCGAATAATTAAACTGACTCAGAATTTTTCTCCCTACATAAATAATCAATATTCGCAAAAGAGAAAAATTAAAAAAAAAAGAAGAAGAAATTTCAAATTAGAAACAAAAAGTATACATTGAAGATTTTCGTTCAGGCTGGGACTCGAACCCAGGGCCACTCGCTTGGAAGCCTAACACTCTAGCCATTAGTCTACGGGAGCTCTGTCGGTGGGAGTTTTAAATATAATAAAAACAAAAAATGCACCTTGGTAATTGTTTATTTAAACACTTTGAAATCTTCGTGTCGAAAAATTAAACTGACTCAGAATTTTCTTCCCTACATAAATAATCAATAATTGCAAAGGAAAGAAATTGAAAAAAAAAAGAATTTTCAAATTCGAAAAGAAATATATACATTGAAGATATTCGCTCCGGCTGGGACTCGAACCCAGGCCACTCGCTTGGAAGACCAGCGGTCTAGCCATTAGGCTATCGGCGTTCTGTCGAGCGGAGTCTTACTGCCTGACTGATACTGCCTGACTGACAGACTGACTCACTGACTGACTGATACTGACTGACTGACTCACTGACTGACCGAGACTGACTGACTAACTGCCTGACTGACTGAGACTGGACTGACTGACTGACTGAGACTGACTGACTGACTGCTTGACTCTCTGACTGGCTATTTCACTGACTGACTGAATGACTAAATGACTGACTGACACTGACTGACTGACTGCTTGACTACCTGACTGACTGCTTGACTGACTAACTGACTGGACAGGACTGACCGACTGACTGACTGACAGACTGACTGAATAAGGATGACTGACAGACTGACTGAATAAGGCTGACTGACTGACAGACTGACTGAATAAGGCTGACCGACTGACTGACTGCCTGACTGACGGACTGACTGAATGACTGACTGACTGACTGACCGAGACTGACTGACTGACTGACTGACTGAGACTGACTGACTGCTTTAGTGACTAACTGACTGCACAGGACAGACCGACTGACTGACTGACTGACTGCCTGACTGACTGACTGACTGAATGACTGACTGACTGAGACTAAATGACTGACTGCTTGACTGACTGGCTGAAGGACTAACTGACTGACTGAGTGACTGACTGACTGGACTGACTGACTGAGACTGAATGACTGAGTGCTTGACTGATTGACTGTCAGACTGACTGACTGACTTCGCAAAAGGGAAAAATAAAAAAAAAAGAATTATAAAATTAGAAAAAAATATTTGCATTTAAGATTTCCTTTCCGGCTGGGATTTGAACCCAGGGCGACACTCATGGAAGCCCAACGCTCTCGCCAATATACTATCGGATCTCTGTTGATCGGTGTCTTAATTATAATAAAAACAAAAAATGCACCTTAGTAATTATTGATCTAAAATCTTTGAAATCTAAAGGTCGAATGATTAAACTGACTCAGAATTTTCTTCCGTACATAAATAATCCATATTTGCAAAAGAAAGAAATTGAAAAAAAAAAAGAATCTTCAAATTAGAAGAGAAATATATACATGGAAGATTTTCGTTCCGGCCGGGACTCGAACCCAGTACCACGCGCTTGGAACCCAACGGTCTAGCCATTAGGCTATCGGAGCTCTGTCGATGGAAGTCTTAAATATAATAAAAACAAAAAATGCACCTTGGTAATTATTGATTCAAACACTTTGAAATTTACAGGTCGAATAATTAAACTGACTCAGAATTTTTCTCCCTACATAAATAATCAATATTCGCAAAAGAGAAAAATTAAAAAAAAAGAAGAAGAAATTTCAAATTAGAAACTAAAAGTATACATTGAAGATTTTCGTTCAGGCTGGGACTCGAACCCAAGACCACTCACTTGGAAGCCTAACACTCTAGCCATTAGTCTATGGGAGCTCTGTCGGTGGGAGTTTTAAATATAATAAAAACAAAAAATGCACCTTGGTAATTGTTTATTTAAACACTTTGAAATCTTCGTGTCGAAAAATTAAACTGACTCAGAATTTTCTTCCCTACATAAATAATCAATAATTGCAAAGGAAAGAAATTGAAAAAAAAAAAGAATTTTCAAATTAGAAAAGAAATATATACATTGAAGATATTCGCTCCGGCTGGGACTCGAACCCAGGCCACTCGCTTGGAAGACCATCGGTCTAGCCAATAGGCTATCGGAGTTCTGTCGAGCGGAGTCTTACTGCCTGACTGATACTGCCTAACTGACAGACTGACTCACTGACTGACTGATACTGACTGACTGACTCACTGACTGACCGAGACTGACTGACTAACTGCCTGACTGACTGAGACTGGACTGACTGACTGACTGACTGACTGACTGACTGACTAACTGACTGACTGAGACTGACTGACTGAGACTGACTGACTGACTGCTTGACTCTCTGACTGGCTATTTCACTGACTGACTGAATGACTAAATGACTGACTGACACTGACTGACTGACTGCTTGACTACCTGACTGACTGCTTGACTGACTAACTGACTGGACAGGGCTGACCGACTGACTGACTGACAGACTGACTGAATAAGGATGACTGACAGACTGACTGAATAAGGCTGACTGACTGACTGACTGACAGACTGACTGAATAAGGCTGACCGACTGACTGACTGCCTGACTGACTGACTGACTAAATGACTGACTGACTGACTGACCGAGACTGACTGACTGACTGACTGAGACTGGACTGGACTGACTGACTGACTGACTGACTGAGACTGACTGACTGCTTTAGAGACTAACTGACTGCACAGGACTGACCGACTGACTGACTGACTGACTGCCTGACTGACTGACTGACTGAGACTAAATGACTGACTGCTTGACTGACTGGCTGAAGGACTAACTGACTGACTGAGTGACTGACTGACTGGACTGACTGACTGAGACTGAATGACTGAGTGCTTGACTGATTGACTGTCAGACTGACTGACTGACTTCGCAAAAGGAAAAAATAAAAAAAAAAAGAATTATAAAATTAGAAAAAAATATTTGCATTTAAGATTTCCTTTCCGGACGGGACTCGAATCCAGTACCACGCGCTAGGAACCCAACGGTCTAGCCATTAGGCTATCGGAGCTCTGTCGATGGAAGTCTTAAATATAATAAAAACAAAAAATGCACCTTGGTAATTATTGATTCAAACACTTTGAAATTTACAGGTCGAATAATTAAACTGACTCAGAATTTTTCTCCCTACATAAATAATCAATATTCGCAAAAGAGAAAAATTAAAAAAAAAAGAAGAAATTTCAAATTAGAAACTAGAAGTATACATTGAAGATTTTCGTTCAGGCTGGGACTCGAACCCAGGGCCACTCGCTTGGAAGCCTAACACTCTAGCCATTAGTCTATGGGAGCTCTGTCGGTGGGAGTTTTAAATATAATAAAAACAAAAAATGCACCTTGGTAATTGTTTATTTAAACACTTTGAAATCTTCGTGTCGAAAAATTAAACTGACTCAGAATTTTCTTCCCTACATAAATAATCAATAATTGCAAAGGAAAGAAATTGAAAAAAAAAAAGAATTTTCAAATTAGAAAAGAAATATATACATTGAAGATATTCGCTCCGGCTGGGACTCGAACCCAGGCCACTCGCTTGGAAGACCAGCGGTCTAGCCATTAGGCTATCGGAGTTCTGTCGAGCGGAGTCTTACTAACTGACTGATACTGCCTGACTGACAGACTGACTCACTGACTGACTGATACTGACTGACTGACTCACTGACTGACCGAGACTGACTGACTAACTGCCTGACTGACTGAGACTGGACTGACTGACTGACTGACTGACTGACTGGCTGACTAACTGACTGACTGAGACTGACTGACTGCTTTAGTGACTAACTGACTGCACAGGACTGACCGACTGACTGACTGACTGACTGCCTGACTGACTGACTGACTGAATGACTGACTGACTGAGACTAAATGACTGACTGCTTGACTGACTGGCTGAAGGACTAACTGACTGACTGGACTGACTGACTGAGACTGAATGACTGAGTGCTTGACTGATTGACTGTCAGACTGACTGACTGACTTCGCAAAAGGGAAAAATAAAAAAAAAAAAAGAATTATAAAATTAGAAAAAAATATTTGCATTTAAGATTTCCTTTCCGGCTGGGATTTGAACCCAGGGCGACACTCATGGAAGCCCAACGCTCTCGCCAATATACTATCGGATCTCTGTTGATCGGTGTCTTAGTTATAATAAAAACAAAAAATGCACCTTAGTAATTATTGATCTAAAATCTTTGAAATCTAAAGGTCGAATGATTAAACTGACTCAGAATTTTCTTCCGTACATAAATAATCCATATTTGCAAAAGAAAGAAATTGAAAAAAAAAAGAATCTTCAAATTAGAAGAGAAATATATACATGGAAGATTTTCGTTCCGGCCGGGACTCGAACCCAGTACCACGCGCTTGGAACCCAACGGTCTAGCCATTAGGCTATCGGAGCTCTGTCGATGGAAGTCTTAAATATAATAAAAACAAAAAATGCACCTTGGTAATTATTGATTCAAACACTTTGAAATTTACAGGTCGAATAATTAAACTGACTCAGAATTTTTCTCCCTACATAAATAATCAATATTCGCAAAAGAGAAAAATTAAAAAAAAAAAAGAAGAAGAAATTTCAAATTAGAAACTAAAAGTATACATTGAAGATTTTCGTTCAGGCTGGGACTCGAACCCATGGCCACTCGCTTGGAAGCCTAACACTCTAGCCATTAGTCTATGGGAGCTCTGTCGGTGGGAGTTTTAAATATAATAAAAACAAAAAATGCACCTTGGTAATTGTTTATTTAAACACTTTGAAATCTTCGTGTCGAAAAATTAAACTGACTCAGAATTTTCTTCCCTACATAAATAATCAATAATTGCAAAGGAAAGAAATTGAAAAAAAAAAAGAATTTTCAAATTAGAAAAGAAATATATACATTGAAGATATTCGCTCCGGCTGGGACTCGAACCCAGGCCACTCGCTTGGAAGACCAGCGGTCTAGCCGTTAGGCTATCGGAGTTCTGTCGAGCGGAGTCTTACTGCCTGACTGATACTGCCTGACTGACAGACTGACTCACTGACTGACTGATACTGACTGACTGACTCACTGACTGACCGAGACTGACTGACTAACTGCCTGACTGATTGAGACTGGACTGACTGACTGACTGACTGACTGACTGACTAACTGACTGACTGAGACTGACTGACTGACTGCTTGACTCTCTGACTGGCTATTTCACTGACTGACTGAATGACTAAATGACTGACTGACACTGACTGACTGACTGCTTGACTACCTGACTGACTGCTTGACTGACTAACTGACTGGACAGGACTGACCGACTGACTGACTGACAGACTGACTGACTGACAGACTGACTGAATAAGGATGACTGACAGACTGACTGAATAAGGCTGACTGACTGACTGACAGACAGACTGACTGAATAAGGCTGACCGACTGACTGACTGACTGACTGACTGACTGACTGAATGACTGACTGACTGACTGACCGAGACTGACTGACTGACTGACTGAGACTGGACTGGACTGACTGACTGACTGACTGACTGAGACTGACTGACTGCTTTAGTGACTAACTGACTGCACAGGACTGACCGACTGACTGACTGACTGACTGCCTGACTGACTGACTGACTGAATGACTGACTGACTGAGACTAAATGACTGACTGCTTGACTGACTGGCTGAAGGACTAACTGACTGACTGAGTGACTGACTGACTGGACTGACTGACTGAGACTGAATGACTGAGTGCTTGACTGATTGACTGTCAGACTGACTGACTGACTTCGAAAAAGGGAAAAATAAAAAAAAAAGAATTATAAAATTAGAAAAAAATATTTGCATTTAAGATTTCCTTTCCGGCCGGGACTCGAACCCAGTACCACGCGCTTGGAACCCAACGGTCTAGCCATTAGGCTATCGGAGCTCTGTCGATGGAAGTCTTAAATATAATAAAAACAAAAAATGCACCTTGGTAATTATTGATTCAAACACTTTGAAATTTACAGGTCGAATAATTAAACTGACTCAGAATTTTTCTCCCTACATAAATAATCAATATTCGCAAAAGAGAAAAATTAAAAAAAAAGAAGAAGAAATTTCAAATTAGAAACTAAAAGTATACATTGAAGATTTTCGTTCAGGCTGGGACTCGAACCTATGGCCACTCGCTTGGAAGCCTAACACTCTAGCCATTAGTCTATGGGAGCTCTGTCGGTGGGAGTTTTAAATATAATAAAAACAAAAAATGCACCTTGGTAATTGTTTATTTAAACACTTTGAAATCTTCGTGTCGAAAAATTAAACTGACTCAGAATTTTCTTCCCTACATAAATAATCAATAATTGCAAAGGAAAGAAATTGAAAAAAAAAAGAATTTTCAAATTAGAAAAGAAATATATACATTGAAGATATTCGCTCCGGCTGGGACTCGAACCCAGGCCACTCGCTTGGAAGACCAGCGGTCTAGCCGTTAGGCTATCGGAGTTCTGTCGAGCGGAGTCTTACTGCCTGACTGACAGACTGACTCACTGACTAACTGATACTGACTGACTGACTCACTGACTGACCGAGACTGACTGACTAACTGCCTGACTGACTGAGACTGGACTGACTGACTGACTGACTGACTGACTGACTAACTGACTGACTGAGACTGACTGACTGACTGCTTGACTCTCTGACTGGCTATTTCACTGACTGACTGAATGACTAAATGACTGACTGACACTGACTGACTGACTGCTTGACTACCTGACTGACTGCTTGACTGACTAACTGACTGGACAGGACTGACCGACTGACTGACTGACAGACTGACTGAATAAGGATGACTGACAGACTGACTGAATAAGGCTGACTGACTGACTGACTGACAGACTGACTGAATAAGGCTGACCGACTGACTGACTGCCTGACTGACTGACTGACTGAATGACTGACTGACTGACCGGGACTGACTGACTGACTGACTGAGACTGGACTGGACTGACTGACTGACTGACTGTCTGAGACTGACTGACTGCTTTAGTGACTAACTGACTGCACAGGACTGACCGACTGACTGACTGACTGACTGCCTGACTGACTGACTGAATGACTGACTGACTGAGACTAAATGACTGACTGCTTGACTGACTGGCTGAAGGACTAACTGACTGACTGAGTGACTGACTGACTGGACTGACTGACTGAGACTGAGTGACTGAGTGCTTGACTGATTGACTGTCAGACTGACTGACTGACTTCGCAAAAGGGAAAAATAAAAAAAAAGAATTATAAAATTAGAAAAAAATATTTGCATTTAAGATTTCCTTTCCGGCTGGGATTTGAACCCAGGGCGACACTCATGGAAGCCCAACGCTCTCGCCAATATACTATCGGATCTCTGTTGATCGGTGTCTTAATTATAATAAAAACAAAAAATGCACCTTAGTAATTATTGATCTAAAATCTTTGAAATCTAAAGGTCGAATGATTAAACTGACTCAGAATTTTCTTCCGTACATAAATAATCCATATTTGCAAAAGAAAGAAATTGAAAAAAAAATAATCTTCAAATTAGAAGAGAAATATATACATGGAAGATTTTCGTTCCGGCCGGGACTCGAACCCAGTACCACGCGCTTGGAACCCAACGGTCTAGCCATTAGGTTATCGGAGCTCTGTCGATGGAAGTCTTAAATATAATAAAAACAAAAAATGCACCTTGGTAATTATTGATTCAAACACTTTGAAATTTACAGGTCGAATAATTAAACTGACTCAGAATTTTTCTCCCTACATAAATAATCAATATTCGCAAAAGAGAAAAATTAAAAAAAAAAGAAGAAGAAATTTCAAATTAGAAACTAAAAATATACATTGCAGATTTTCGTTCAGGCTGGGACTCGAACCCAGGGCCACTCGCTTGGAAGCCTAACACTCTAGCCATTAGTCCATGGGAGCTCTGTCGGTGGGAGTTTTAAATATAATAAAAACAAAAAATGCACCTTGGTAATTGTTTATTTAAACACTTTGAAATCTTCGTGTCGAAAAATTAAACTGACTCAGAATTTTCTTCCCTACATAAATAATCAATAATTGCAAAGGAAAGAAATTGAAAAAAAAAAGAATTTTCAAATTAGAAAAGAAATATATACATTGAAGATATTCGCTCCGGCTGGGACTCGAACCCAGGCCACTCGCTTGGAAGACCAGCGGTCTAGCCATTAGGCTATCGGAGTTCTGTCGAGCGGAGTCTTACTGCCTGACTGATACTGCCTGACTGACAGACTGACTCACTGACTGACTGATACTGACTGACTGACTCACTGACTGACCGAGACTGACTGACTAACTGCCTGACTGACTGAGACTGGACAGACTGACTGACTGACTGACTGACTGACTGACTAACTGACTGACTGAGACTGACTGACTGACTGCTTGACTCTCTGACTGGCTATTTCACTGACTGACTGAATGAATAAATGACTGACTGACACTGACTGACTGACTGCTTGACTACCTGACTGACTGCTTGACTGACTAACTGACTGGACAGGACTCACCGACTGACTGACTGACAGACTGACTGAATAAGGATGACTGACTGACTGACTGACAGACTGACTGAATAAGGCTGACCGACTGACTGACTGACTGACTGAATGACTGACTGACTGACTGACCGAGACTGACTGACTGAGACTGGACTGGACTGACTGACTGACTGACTGACTGAGACTGACTGACTGCTTTAGTGACTAACTGACTGCACAGGACTGACCGACTGACTGACTGACTGAATGACTGACTGACTGAGACTAAATGACTGACTGCTTGACTGACTGGCTGAAGGACTAACTGACTGACTGAGTGACTGACTGACTGGACTGACTGACTGAGACTGAATGACTGAGTGCTTGACTGATTGACTGTCAGACTGACTGACTGACTTCGCAAAAGGGAAAAATAAAAAAAAAGAATTATAAAATTAGAAAAAAATATTTGCATTTAAGATTTCCTTTCCGGCCGGGACTCGAACCCAGTACCACGCGCTAGGAACCCAACGGTCTAGCCATTAGGCTATCGGAGCTCTGTCGATGGAAGTCTTAAATATAATAAAAACAAAAAATGCACCTTGGTAATTATTGATTCAAACACTTTGAAATTTACAGGTCGAATAATTAAACTGACTCAGAATTTTTCTCCCTACATAAATAATCAATATTCGCAAAAGAGAAAAATTAAAAAAAAAGAAGAAGAAATTTCAAATTAGAAACTAAAAGTATACATTGAAGATTTTCGTTCAGGCTGGGACTCGAACCCAGGGCCACTCGCTTGGAAGCCTAACACTCTAGCCATTAGTCTATGGGAGCTCTGTCGGTGGGAGTTTTAAATATAATAAAAACAAAAAATGCACCTTGGTAATTGTTTATTTAAACACTTTGAAATCTGCGTGTCGAAAAATTAAACTGACTCAGAATTTTCTTCCCTACATAAATAATCAATAATTGCAAAGGAAAGAAATTGAAAAAAAAGAATTTTCAAATTAGAAAAGAAATATATACATTGAAGATATTCGCTCCGGCTGGGACTCGAACCCAGGCCACTCGCTTGGAAGACCAGCGGTCTAGCCATTAGGCTATCGGAGTTCTGTCGAGCGGAGTCTTACTGCCTGACTGATACTGCCTGACTGACAGACTGACTCACTGACTGACTGATACTGACTGACTGACTCACTGACTGACCGAGACTGACTGACTAACTGCCTGACTGACTGAGACTGGACTGACTGACTGACTGACTGACTGACTAACTGACTGACTGAGACTGACTGACTGACTGCTTGACTCTCTGACTGGCTATTTCACTGACTGACTGAATGACTAAATGACTGACTGACACTGACTGACTGACTGCTTGACTACCTGACTGACTGCTTGACTGACTAACTGACTGGACAGGACTGACCGACTGACTGACTGACAGACTGACTGAATAAGGATGACTGACAGACTGACTGAATAAGGCTGACTGACTGACTGACTGACAGACTGACTGAATAAGGCTGACCGACTGACTGACTGCCTGACTGACTGACTGACTGAATGACTGACTGACTGACTGACCGGGACTGACTGACTGACTGACTGAGACTGGACTGGACTGACTGACTGACTGACTGTCTGAGACTGACTGACTGCTTTAGTGACTAACTGACTGCACAGGACTGACCGACTGACTGACTGACTGACTGCCTGACTGACTGACTGAATGACTGACTGACTGAGACTAAATGACTGACTGCTTGACTGACTGGCTGAAGGACTAACTGACTGACTGAGTGACTGACTGACTGGACTGACTGACTGAGACTGAGTGACTGAGTGCTTGACTGATTGACTGTCAGACTGACTGACTGACTTCGCAAAAGGGAAAAATAAAAAAAAAGAATTATAAAATTAGAAAAAAATATTTGCATTTAAGATTTCCTTTCCGGCTGGGATTTGAACCCAGGGCGACACTCATGGAAGCCCAACGCTCTCGCCAATATACTATCGGATCTCTGTTGATCGGTGTCTTAATTATAATAAAAACAAAAAATGCACCTTAGTAATTATTGATCTAAAATCTTTGAAATCTAAAGGTCGAATGATTAAACTGACTCAGAATTTTCTTCCGTACATAAATAATCCATATTTGCAAAAGAAAGAAATTGAAAAAAAAAATAATCTTCAAATTAGAAGAGAAATATATACATGGAAGATTTTCGTTCCGGCTGGGACTCGAACCCAGTACCACGCGCTTGGAACCCAACGGTCTAGCCATTAGGTTATCGGAGCTCTGTCGATGGAAGTCTTAAATATAATAAAAACAAAAAATGCACCTTGGTAATTATTGATTCAAACACTTTGAAATTTACAGGTCGAATAATTAAACTGACTCAGAATTTTTCTCCCTACATAAATAATCAATATTCGCAAAAGAGAAAAATTAAAAAAAAAAGAAGAAGAAATTTCAAATTAGAAACTAAAAATATACATTGCAGATTTTCGTTCAGGCTGGGACTCGAACCCAGGGCCACTCGCTTGGAAGCCTAACACTCTAGCCATTAGTCCATGGGAGCTCTGTCGGTGGGAGTTTTAAATATAATAAAAACAAAAAATGCACCTTGGTAATTGTTTATTTAAACACTTTGAAATCTTCGTGTCGAAAAATTAAACTGACTCAGAATTTTCTTCCCTACATAAATAATCAATAATTGCAAAGGAAAGAAATTGAAAAAAAAAAGAATTTTCAAATTAGAAAAGAAATATATACATTGAAGATATTCGCTCCGGCTGGGACTCGAACCCAGGCCACTCGCTTGGAAGACCAGCGGTCTAGCCATTAGGCTATCGGAGTTCTGTCGAGCGGAGTCTTACTGCCTGACTGATACTGCCTGACTGACAGACTGACTCACTGACTGACTGATACTGACTGACTGACTCACTGACTGACCGAGACTGACTGACTAACTGCCTGACTGACTGAGACTGGACAGACTGACTGACTGACTGACTGACTGACTGACTAACTGACTGACTGAGACTGACTGACTGACTGCTTGACTCTCTGACTGGCTATTTCACTGACTGACTGAATGAATAAATGACTGACTGACACTGACTGACTGACTGCTTGACTACCTGACTGACTGCTTGACTGACTAACTGACTGGACAGGACTGACCGACTGACTGACTGACAGACTGACTGAATAAGGATGACTGACTGACTGACTGACAGACTGACTGAATAAGGCTGACCGACTGACTGACTGACTGACTGACTGAATGACTGACTGACTGACTGACCGAGACTGACTGACTGACTGACTGAGACTGGACTGGACTGACTGACTGACTGACTGACTGAGACTGACTGACTGCTTTAGTGACTAACTGACTGCACAGGACTGACCGACTGACTGACTGACTGACTGCCTGACTGACTGACTGACTGAATGACTGACTGACTGAGACTAAATGACTGACTGCTTGACTGACTGGCTGAAGGACTAACTGACTGACTGAGTGACTGACTGACTGGACTGACTGACTGAGACTGAATGACTGAGTGCTTGACTGATTGACTGTCAGACTGACTGACTGACTTCGCAAAAGGGAAAAATAAAAAAAAAGAATTATAAAAAAATATTTGCATTTAAGATTTCCTTTCCGGCCGGGACTCGAACCCAGTACCACGCGCTAGGAACCCAACGGTCTAGCCATTAGGCTATCGGAGCTCTGTCGATGGAAGTCTTAAATATAATAAAAACAAAAAATGCACCTTGGTAATTATTGATTCAAACACTTTGAAATTTACAGGTCGAATAATTAAACTGACTCAGAATTTTTCTCCCTACATAAATAATCAATATTCGCAAAAGAGAAAAATTAAAAAAAAAAGAATAAGAAATTTCAAATTAGAAACTAAAAGTATACATTGAAGATTTTCGTTCAGGCTGGGACTCGAACCCAGGGCCACTCGCTTGGAAGCCTAACACTCTAGCCATTAGTCTATGGGAGCTCTGTCGGTGGGAGTTTTAAATATAATAAAAACAAAAAATGCACCTTGGTAATTGTTTATTTAAACACTTTGAAATCTGCGTGTCGAAAAATTAAACTGACTCAGAATTTTCTTCCCTACATAAATAATCAATAATTGCAAAGGAAAGAAATTGAAAAAAAAGAATTTTCAAATTAGAAAAGAAATATATACATTGAAGATATTCGCTCCGGCTGGGACTCGAACCCAGGCCACTCGCTTGGAAGACCAGCGGTCTAGCCATTAGGCTATCGGAGTTCTGTCGAGCGGAGTCTTACTGCCTGACTGATACTGCCTGACTGACAGACTGACTCACTGACTGACTGATACTGACTGACTGACTCACTGACTGACCGAGACTGACTGACTAACTGCCTGACTGACTGAGACTGGACTGACTGACTGACTGACTGACTGACTAACTGACTGACTGAGACTGACTGACTGACTGCTTGACTCTCTGACTGGCTATTTCACTGACTGACTGAATGACTAAATGACTGACTGACACTGACTGACTGACTGCTTGACTACCTGACTGACTGCTTGACTGACTAACTGACTGGACAGGACTGACCGACTGACTGACTGACAGACTGACTGAATAAAGATGACTGACAGACTGACTGAATAAGGCTGACTGACTGACTGACTGACAGACTGGCTGAATAAGGCTGACCGACTGACTGACTGCCTGACTGACTGACTGACTGAATGACTGACTTACTGACTGACCGAGACTGACTGACTGACTGACTGACTGAGACTGGACTGGACTGACTGACTGACTGACTGACTGAGACTGACTGACTGCTTTAGTGACTAACTGACTGCACAGGACTGACCGACTGACTGACTGACTGACTGACTGAATGACTGACTGACTGACTGACTGAGACTAAATGACTGACTGCTTGACTGACTGGCTGAAGGACTAACTGACTGACTGAGTGACTGACTGACTGGACTGACTGACTGAGACTGAATGACTGAGTGCTTGACTGATTGACTGTCAGACTGACTGACTGACTTCGCAAAAGGGAAAAATAAAAAAAAAAAAGAATTATAAAATTAGAAAAAAATATTTGCATTTAAGATTTCCTTTCCGGCTGGGATTTGAACCCAGGGCGACACTCATGGAAGCCCAACGCTCTCGCCAATATACTATCGGATCTCTGTTGATCGGTGTCTTAATTATAATAAAAACAAAAAATGCACCTTAGTAATTATTGATCTAAAATATTTGAAATCTAAAGGTCGAATGATTAAACTGACTCAGAATTTTCTTCCGTACATAAATAATCCATATTTGCAAAAGAAAGAAATTGAAAAAAAAAAAGAATCTTCAAATTAGAAGAGAAATATATACATGGAAGATTTTCGTTCCGGCCGGGACTCGAACCCAGTACCACGCGCTTGGAACCCAACGGTCTAGCCATTAGGCTATCGGAGCTCTGTCGATGGAAGTCTTAAATATAATAAAAACAAAAAATGCACCTTGGTAATTATTGATTCAAACACTTTGAAATTTACAGGTCGAATAATTAAACTGACTCAGAATTTTTCTCCCTACATAAATAATCAATATTCGCAAAAGAGAAAAATTAAAAAAAAAAGAAGAAGAAATTTCAAATTAGAAACTAAAAGTATACATTGAAGATTTTCGTTCAGGCTGGGACTCGAACCCAGGGCCACTCGCTTGGAAGCCTAACACTCTAGCCATTAGTCTATGGGAGCTCTGTCGGTGGGAGTTTTAAATATAATAAAAACAAAAAATGCACCTTGGTAATTGTTTATTTAAACACTTTGAAATCTTTGTGTCGAAAAATTAAACTGACTCAGAATTTTCTTCCCTACATAAATAATCAATAATTGCAAAGGAAAGAAATTAAAAAAAAAAAGAATTTTCAAATTAGAAAAGAAATATATACATTGAAGATATTCGCTCCGGCTGGGAATCGAACCCAGGCCACTCGCTTGGAAGACCAGCGGTCTAGCCATTAGGCTATCGGAGTTCTGTCGCGCGGAGTCTTACTGCCTGACTGATACTGCCTGACTGACAGACTGACTCACTGACTGACTGATACTGACTGACTGACTCACTGACTGACCGAGACTGACTGACTAACTGCCTGACTGACTGAGACTGGACTGACTGACTGACTGACTGACTGACTGACTAACTGACTGACTGAGACTGACTGACTGACTGCTTGACTCTCTGACTGGCTATTTCACTGACTGACTGAATGACTAAATGACTGACTGACACTGACTGACTGACTGCTTGACTACCTGACTGACTGCTTGACTGACTAACTGACTGGACAGGACTGACCGACTGACTGACTGACAGACTGACTGAATAAGGATGACTGACAGACTGACTGAATAAGGCTGACTGACTGACTGACAGACTGACTGAATAAGGCTGACCGACTGACTGACTGCCTGACTGACTGACTGACTGAATGACTGACTGACTGACTGACCGAGACTGACTGACTGACTGACCGAGACTGACTGACTGACTGACTGAGACTGGACTGGACTGACTGACTGACTGACTGACTGACTGAGACTGACTGACTGCTTTAGTGACTAACTGACTGCACAGGACTGACCGACTGCCTGACTGACTGACTGCCTGACTGACTGACTGACTGAATGACTGACTGACTGAGACTAAATGACTGACTGCTTGACTGACTGGCTGAAGGACTAACTGACTGACTGACTGACTGGACTGACTGACTGAGACTGAATGACTGAGTGCTTGACTGATTGACTGTCAGACTGACTTCGCAAAAGGGAAAAATAAAAAAAAAAAGAATTATAAAATTAGAAAAAAATATTTGCATTTAAGATTTCCTTTCCGGCTGTGATTTGAACCCAGGGCGACACTCATGGAAGCCCAACGCTCTCGCCAATATACTATCGGATCTCTGTTGATCGGTGTCTTAATTATAATAAAAACAAAAAATGCACCTTAGTAATTATTGATCTAAAATCTTTGAAATCTAAAGGTCGAATGATTAAACTGACTCAGAATTTTCTTCCGTACATAAATAATCCATATTTGCAAAAGAAAGAAATTGAAAAAAAAAAAGAATCTTCAAATTAGAAGAGAAATATATACATGGAAGATTTTCGTTCCGGCCGGGACTCGAACGCAGTACCACGCGCTTGGAACCCAACGGTCTAGCCATTAGGCTATCGGAGCTCTGTCGATGGAAGTCTTAAATATAATAAAAACAAAAAATGCACCTTGGTAATTATTGATTCAAACACTTTGAAATTTACAGGTCGAATAATTAAACTGACTCAGAATTTTTCTCCCTACATAAATAATCAATATTCGCAAAAGAGAAAAATTAAAAAAAAAAAGAAGAAGAAATTTCAAATTAGAAACTAAAAGTATACATTGAAGATTTTCGTTCAGGCTGGGACTCGAACCCAGGGCCACTCGCTTGGAAGCCTAACACTCTAGCCATTAGTCTATGGGAGCTCTGTCGGTGGGAGTTTTAAATATAATAAAAACAAAAAATGCACCTTGGTAATTGTTTATTTAAACACTTTGAAATCTTCGTGTCGAAAAATTAAACTGACTCAGAATTTTCTTCCCTACATAAATAATCAATAATTGCAAAGGAAAGAAATTGAAAAAAAAAGAATTTTCAAATTAGAAAAGAAATATATACATTGAAGATATTCGCTCCGGCTGGGACTCGAACCCAGGCCACTCGCTTGGAAGACCAGCGGTCTAGCCATTAGGCTATCGGAGTTCTGTCGAGCGGAGTCTTACTGCCTGACTGATACTGCCTGACTGACTGACTGACTCACTGACTGACCGAGACTGACTGACTAACTGCCTGACTGACTGAGACTGGACTGACTGACTGACTGACTGACTGACTGACTAACTGACTGACTGAGACTGACTGACTGACTGCTTGACTCTCTGACTGGCTATTTCACTGACTGACTGAATGACTAAATGACTGACTGACACTGACTGACTGACTGCTTGACTACCTGACTGACTGCTTGACTGACTAACTGACTGGACAGGACTGACCGACCGACTGACTGACAGACTGACTGAATAAGGATGACTGACAGACTGACTGAATAAGGCTGACCGACTGACTGACTGCCTGACTGACTGACTGACTGAATGACTGACTGACTGACTGACCGAGACTGACTGACTGACTGACTGAGACTGGATTGGACTGAATGACTGACTGAGACTGACTGACTGCTTTAGTGACTAACTGACTGCACAGGACTGACCGACTGCCTGACTGACTGACTGACTGACTGACTGACTGACTGAATGACTGACTGAGACTAAATGACTGACTGGCTGAAGGACTAACTGACTTACTGAGTGACTGACTGACTGGACTGACTGACTGAGACTGAATGACTGAGTGCTTGACTGATTGACTGTCAGACTGACTGACTGACTTCGCAAAAGGGAAAAATAAAAAAAAAAGAATTATAAAAAAATATTTGCATTTATGATTTCCTTTCCGGCCGGGACTCGAACCCAGTACCACGCGCTAGGAACCCAACGGTCTAGCCATTAGGCTATCGGAGCTCTGTCGATGGAAGTCTTAAATATAATAAAAACAAAAAATGCACCTTGGTAATTATTGATTCAAACACTTTGAAATTTACAGGTCGAATAATTAAACTGACTCAGAATTTTTCTCCCTACATAAATAATCAATATTCGCAAAAGAGAAAAATTAAAAAAAAAGAAGAAGAAATTTCAAATTAGAAACTAAAAGTATACATTGAAGATTTTCGTTCAGGCTGGGACTCGAACCCAGGGCCACTCGCTTGGAAGCCTAACACTCTAGCCATTAGTCTATGGGAGCTCTGTCGGTGGGAGTTTTAAATATAATAAAAACAAAAAATGCACCTTGGTAATTGTTTATTTAAACACTTTGAAATCTTCGTGTCGAAAAATTAAACTGACTCAGAATTTTCTTCCCTACATAAATAATCAATAATTGCAAAGGAAAGAAATTGAAAAAAAAAAGAATTTTCAAATTAGAAAAGAAATATATACTTTGAAGATATTCGCTCCGGCTGGGACTCGAACCCAGGCCACTCGCTTGGAAGACCAGCGGTCTAGCCATTAGGCTATCGGAGTTCTGTCGAGCGGAGTCTTACTGCCTGACTGATACTGCCTGACTGACAGACTGACTCACTGACTGACTGATACTGACTGACTGACTCACTGACTGACCGATACTGACTGACTAACTGCCTGACTGACTGAGACTGGACTGACTGACTGCTTGACTCTCTGACTGGCTATTTCACTGACTGACTGAATGACTAAATGACTGACTGACACTGACTGACTGACTGCTTGACTACCTGACTGACTGCTTGACTGACTAACTGACTGGACAGGACTGACCGACTGAATAAGGATGACTGACAGACTGACTGAATAAGGCTGACTGACTGACTGACTGACAGACTGACTAAATAAGGATGACTGACAGACTGACTGAATAAGGCTGACTGACTGACTGACTGAGACTGGACTGGACTGACTGACTGAGACTGACTGACTGCTTTAGTGACTAACTGACTGCACAGGACTGACCGACTGACTGACTGACTGACTGCCTGACTGACTGACTGACTGAATGACTGACTGACTGAGACTAAATGACTGACTGCTTGACTGACTGGCTGAAGGACTAACTGACTGACTGAGTGACTGACTGACTGGACTGACTGACTGAGACTGAATGACTGAGTGCTTGACTGATTGACTGTCAGACTGACTGACTGACTTCGCAAAAGGGAAAAATAAAAAAAAAAGAATTATAAAATTAGAAAAAAATATTTGCATTTAAGATTTCCTTTCCGGCCGGGACTCGAACCCAGTACCACGCGCTAGGAACCCAACGGTCTAGCCATTAGGCTATCGGAGCTCTGTCGATGGAAGTCTTAAATATAATAAAAACAAAAAATGCACCTTGGTAATTATTGATTCAAACACTTTGAAATTTACAGGTCGAATAATTAAACTGACTCAGAATTTTTCTCCCTACATAAATAATCAATATTCGCAAAAGAGAAAAATTAAAAAAAAGAAGAAGAAATTTCAAATTAGAAACTAAAAGTATACATTGAAGATTTTCGTTCAGGCTGGGACTCGAACCCAGGGCCACTCGCTTGGAAGCCTAACACTCTAGCCATTAGTCTATGGGAGCTCTGTCGGTGGGAGTTTTAAATATAATAAAAACAAAAAATGCACCTTGGTAATTGTTTATTTAAACACTTTGAAATCTTCGTGTCGAAAAATTAAACTGACTCAGAATTTTCTTCCCTACATAAATAATCAATAATTGCAAAGGAAAGAAATTGAAAAAAAAAAAGAATTTTCAAATTAGAAAAGAAATATATACATTGAAGATATTCGCTCCGGCTGGGACTCGAACCCAGGCCACTCGCTTGGAAGACCAGCGGTCTAGCCATTAGGCTATCGGAGTTCTGTCGAGCGGAGTCTTACTGCCTGACTGATACTGCCTGACTGACAGACTGACTCACTGACTGACTGATACTGACTGACTGACTCACTGACTGACCGAGACTGACTGACTAACTGCCTGACTGACTGAGACTGGACTGACTGACTGACTGACTGACTGACTGACTAACTGACTGACTGAGACTGACTGACTGACTGCTTGACTCTCTGACTGGCTATTTCACTGACTGACTGAATGACTAAATGACTGACTGACACTGACTGACTGACTGCTTGACTACCTGACTGACTGCTTGACTGACTAACTGACTGGACAGGACTGACCGACTGACTGACTGACAGACTGACTGAATAAGGATGACTGACAGACTGACTGAATAAGGCTGACTGACTGACTGACTGACAGACTGACTGAATAAGGCTGACCGACTGACTGACTGCCTGACTGACTGACTGACTGACTGACCGAGACTGACTGACTGACTGACTGAGACTGGACTGGACTGACTGACTGACTGACTGACTGACTGAGACTGACTGACTGACTGCTTGACTCTCTGACTGGCTATTTCACTGACTGACTGAATGACTAAATGACTGACTGACACTGACTGACTGACTGCTTGACTACCTGACTGACTGCTTGACTGACTAACTGACTGCACAGGACTGACCGACTGACTGACTGACTGACTGCCTGACTGACTGACTGACTGAATGACTGACTGACTGAGACTAAATGACTGACTGCTTGACTGACTGGCTGAAGGACTAACTGACTGACTGAGTGACTGACTGACTGGACTGACTGACTGAGACTGAATGACTGAGTGCTTGACTGATTGACTGTCAGACTGACTGACTGACTTCGCAAAAGGGAAAAATAAAAAAAAAAGAATTAGAAAATTAGAAAAAAATATTTGCATTTAAGATTTCCTTTCCGGCTGGGATTTGAACCCAGGGCGACACTCATGGAAGCCCAACGCTCTCGCCAATATACTATCGGATCTCTGTTGATCGGTGTCTTAATTATAATAAAAACAAAAAATGCACCTTAGAAATTATTGATCTAAAATCTTTGAAATCTAAAGGTCGAATGATTAAACTGACTCAGAATTTTCTTCCGTACATAAATAATCCATATTTGCAAAAGAAAGAAATTGAAAAAAAAAAGAATCTTCAAATTAGAAGAGAAATATATACATGGAAGATTTTCGTTCCGGCCGGGACTCGAACCCAGTACCACGCGCTTGGAACCCAACGGTCTAGCCATTAGGCTATCGGAGCTCTGTCGATGGAAGTCTTAAATATAATAAAAACAAAAAATGCACCTTGGTAATTATTGATTCAAACACTTTGAAATTTACAGGTCGAATAATTAAACTGACTCAGAATTTTTCTCCCTACATAAATAATCAATATTCGCAAAAGAGAAAAATTTAAAAAAAAAGAAGAAGAAATTTCAAATTAGAAACTAAAAGTATACATTGAAGATTTTCGTTCAGGCTGGGACTCGAACCCAGGGCCACTCGCTTGGAAGCCTAACACTCTAGCCATTAGTCTATGGGAGCTCTGTCGGTGGGAGTTTTAAATATAATAAAAACAAAAAATGCACCTTGGTAATTGTTTATTTAAACACTTTGAAATCTTCGTGTCGAAAAATTAAACTGACTCAGAATTTTCTTCCCTACATAAATAATCAATAATTGCAAAGGAAAGAAATTGAAAAAAAAAAAGAATTTTCAAATTAGAAAAGAAATATATACATTGAAGATATTCGCTCCGGCTGGGACTCGAACCCAGGCCACTAGCTTGGAAGACCAGCGGTCTAGCCATTAGGCTATCGGAGTTCTGTCGAGCGGAGTCTTACTGCCTGACTGATACTGCCTGACTGACAGACTGACTCACTGACTGACTGATACTGACTGACTGACTCACTGACTGACCGAGACTGACTGACTAACTGCCTGACTGACTGAGACTGGACTGACTGACTGACTGACTGACTGACTGACTAACTGACTGACTGAGACTGACTGACTGACTGCTTGACTCTCTGACTGGCTATTTCACTGACTGACTGAATGACTAAATGACTGACTGACACTGACTGACTGACTGCTTGACTACCTGACTGACTGCTTGACTGACTAACTGACTGGACAGGACTGACCGACTGACTGACTGACAGACTGACTGAATAAGGATGACTGACAGACTGACTGAATAAGGCTGACTGACTGACTGACTGACAGACTGACTGAATAAGGCTGACCGACTGACTGACTGCCTGACTGACTGACTGACTGAATGACTGACTGACTGACTGACCGAGACTGACTGACTGACTGACTGAGACTGGACTGGACTGACTGACTGACTGACTGACTGCTTTAGTGACTAACTGACTGCACAGGACTGACCGACTGACTGACTGACTGACAGCCTGACTGACTGACTGACTGAATGACTGACTGACTGAGACTAAATGACTGACTGCTTGACTGACTGGCTGAAGGACTAACTGACTGACTGAGTGACTGACTGACTGGACTGACTGACTGAGACTGAATGACTGAGTGCTTGACTGATTGACTGTCAGACTGACTGACTGACTTCGCAAAAGGGAAAAATAAAAAAAAAAGAATTATAAAAAAATATTTGCATTTAAGATTTCCTTTCCGGCCGGGACTCGAACCCAGTACCACGCGCTAGGAACCCAACGGTCTAGCCATTAGGCTATCGGAGCTCTGTCGATGGAAGTCTTAAATATAATAAAAACAAAAAATGCACCTTGGTAATTATTGATTCAAACACTTTGAAATTTACAGGTCGAATAATTAAACTGACTCAGAATTTTTCTCCCTACATAAATAATCAATATTCGCAAAAGAGAAAAATTAAAAAAAAAAAAGAAGAAGAAATTTCAAATTAGAAACTAAAAGTATACATTGAAGATTTTCGTTCAGGCTGGGACTCGAACCCAGGGCCACTCGCTTGGAAGCCTAACACTCTAGCCATTAGTCTATGGGAGCTCTGTCGGTGGGAGTTTTAAATATAATAAAAACAAAAAATGCACCTTGGTAATTGTTTATTTAAACACTTTGAAATCTTCGTGTCGAAAAATTAAACTGACTCAGAATTTTCTTCCCTACATAAATAATCAATAATTGCAAAGGAAAGAAATTGAAAAAAAAAAGAATTTTCAAATTAGAAAAGAAATATATACATTGAAGATATTCGCTCCGGCTGGGACTCGAACCCAGGCCACTCGCTTGGAAGACCAGCGGTCTAGCCATTAGGCTATCGGAGTTCTGTCGAGCGGAGTCTTACTGCCTGACTGATACTGCCTGACTGACTGACTGACTCACTGACTGACCGAGACTGACTGACTAACTGCCTGACTGACTGAGACTGGACTGACTGACTGACTGACTGACTGACTGACTAACTGACTGACTGAGACTGACTGACTGACTGCTTGACTCTCTGACTGGCTATTTCACTGACTGACTGAATGACTAAATGACTGACTGACACTGACTGACTGACTGCTTGACTACCTGACTGACTGCTTGACTGACTAACTGACTGGACAGGACTGACCGACTGAATAAGGATGACTGACAGACTGACTGAATAAGGCTGACTGACTGACTGACTGACAGACTGACTGAATAAGGATGACTGACAGACTGACTGAATAAGGCTGACTGACTGACTGACTGACAGACTGACTGAATAAGGCTGACCGACTGACTGACTGCCTGACTGACTGACTGACTGAATGACTGACTGACTGACTGACCGAGACTGACTGACTGACTGAGACTGGACTGGACTGACTGACTGACTGACTGACTGAGACTGACTGACTGCTTTAGTGACTAACTGACTGCACAGGACTGACCGACTGACTGACTGCCTGACTGACTGACTGACTGAATGACTGACTGACTGAGACTAAATGACTGACTGCTTGACTGACTGGCTGAAGGACTAACTGACTGACTGAGTGACTGACTGACTGGACTGACTGACTGAGACTGAATGACTGAGTGCTTGACTGATTGACTGTCAGACTGACTGACTGACTTCGCAAAAGGGAAAAATAAAAAAAAAGAATTATAAAATTAGAAAAAAATATTTGCATTTAAGATTTCCTTTCCGGCTTCGATTTGAACCCAGGGCGACACTCATGGAAGCCCAACGCTCTCGCCAATATACTATCGGATCTCTGTTGATCGGTGTCTTAATTATAATAAAAACAAAAAATGCACTTTAGTAATTATTGATCTAAAATCTTTGAAATCTAAAGGTCGAATGATTAAACTGACTCAGAATTTTCTTCCGTACATAAATAATCCATATTTGCAAAAGAAAGAAATTGAAAAAAAAAAGAATCTTCAAATTAGAAGAGAAATATATACATGGAAGATTTTCGTTCCGGCCGGTACTCGAACCCAGTACCACGCGCTTGGAACCCAACGGTCTAGCCATTAGGCTATCGGAGTTCTGTCGAGCGGAGTCTTACTGCCTGACTGATACTGCCTGACTGACAGACTGACTCACTGACTGACTGATACTGACTGACTGACTCACTGACTGACCGAGACTGACTGACTGACTGCTTGACTCTCTGACTGGCTATTTCACTGACTGACTGAATGACTAAATGACTGACTGACACTGACTGACTGACTGCTTGACTACCTGACTGACTGCTTGACTGACTAACTGACTGGACAGGACTGACCGACTGAGTGACTGACAGACTGACTGAATAAGGATGACTGACAGACTGACTGACAGACTGACTGAATAAGGATGACTGACAGACTGACTGACTGACAGACTGACTGAATAAGGCTGACCGACTGACTGACTGCCTGACTGACTGACTGACTGAATGACTGACTGACTGACTGACCGAGACTGACTGACTGACTGACTGAGACTGGACTAGACTGACTGACTGACTGACTGACTGAGACTGACTGACTGCTTTAGTGACTAACTGACTGCACAGGACTGACCGACTGACTGACTGACTGACTGCCTGACTGACTGACTGACTGAATGACTGACTGACTGAGACTAAATGACAAACTGCTTGACTGACTGGCTGAAGGACTAACTGACTGACTGAGTGACTGACTGACTGGACTGACTGACTGAGACTGAATGACTGAGTGCTTGACTGATTGACTGTCAGACTGACTGACTGACTTCGCAAAAGGGAAAAATAAAAAAAAAAGAATTATAAAATTAGAAAAAAATATTTGCATTTAAGATTTCCTTTCCGGCCGGGACTCGAACCCAGTACCACGCGCTAGGAACCCAACGGTCTAGCCATTAGGCTATCGGAGCTCTGTCGATGGAAGTCTTAAATATAATAAAAACAAAAAATGCACCTTGGTAATTATTGATTCAAACACTTTGAAATTTACAGGTCGAATAATTAAACTGACTCAGAATTTTTCTCCCTACATAAATAATCAATATTCGCAAAAGAGAAAAATTAAAAAAAAAAGAAGAAGAAATTTCAAATTAGAAACTAAAAGTATACATCGAAGATTTTCGTTCAGGCTGGGACTCGAACCCAGGGCCACTCGCTTGGAAGCCTAACACTCTAGCCATTAGTCTATGGGAGCTCTGTCGGTGGGAGTTTTAAATATAATAAAAACAAAAAATGCACCTCGGTAATTGTTTATTTAAACACTTTGAAATCTTCGTGTCGAAAAATTAAACTGACTCAGAATTTTCTTCCCTACATAAATAATCAATAATTGCAAAGGAAAGAAATTGAAAAAAAAAAGAATTTTCAAATTAGAAAAGAAATATATACATTGAAGATATTCGCTCCGGCTGGGACTCGAACCCAGGCCACTCGCTTGGAAGACCAGCGGTCTACCCATTAGGCTATCGGAGTTCTGTCGAGCGGAGTCTTACTGCCTGACTGATACTGCCTGACTGACAGACTGACTCACTGACTGACTGATACTGACTGACTGACTCACTGACTGACCGAGACTGACTGACTAACTGCCTGACTGACTGAGACTGGACTGACTGACTGACTGACTGACTGACTGACTAACTGACTGACTGAGACTGACTGACTGACTGCTTGACTCTCTGACTGGCTATTTCACTGACTGACTGTATGACTAAATGACTGACTGACACTGACTGACTGACTGCTTGACTACCTGACTGACTGCTTGACTGACTAACTGACTGGACAGGACTGACCGACTGACTGACTGACAGACTGACTGAATAAGGATGACTGACAGACTGACTGAATAAGGCTGACTGACTGACTGACAGACTGACTGAATAAGGCTGACCGACTGACTGACTGCCTGACTGACTGACTGACTGGATGACTGACTGACCGAGACTGACTGACTGACTGACTGAGACTGGACTGGACTGACTGACTGACTGACTGACTGAGACTGACTGACTGCTTTAGTGACTAACTGACTGCACAGGACTGACCGACTGACTGACTGACTGACTGCCTGACTGACTGACTGAATGAATGACTGACTGACTGAGACTAAATGACTGACTGCTTGACTGACTGGATGAAGGACTAACTGACTGACTGAGTGACTGACTGACTGGACTGACTGACTGAGACTGAATGACTGAGTGCTTGACTGATTGACTGTCAGACTGACTGACTGACTTCGCAAAAGGGAAAAATAAAAAAAAAAGAATTATAAAATTAGAAATAAATATTTGCATTTAAGATTTCCTTTCCGGCCGGGACTCGAACCCATTACCACGCGCTAGGAACCCAACGGTCTAGCCATTAGGCTATCGGAGCTCTGTCGATGGAAGTCTTAAATATAATAAAAACAAAAAATGCACCTTGGTAATTATTGATTCAAACACTTTGAAATTTACAGGTCGAATAATTAAACTGACTCAGAATTTTTCTCCCTACATAAATAATCAATATTCGCAAAAGAGAAAAATTAAAAAAAAAAAAGAAGAAGAAATTTCAAATTAGAAACTAAAAGTATTCATCGAAGATTTTCGTTCAGGCTGGGGCTCGAACCCAGGGCCACTCGCTTGGAAGCCTAACACTCTAGCCATTAGTCTATGGGAGCTCTGTCGGTGGGAGTTTTAAATATAATAAAATCAAAAAATGCACCTTGGTAATTGTTTATTTAAACACTTTGAAATCTTCGTGTCGAAAAATTAAACTGACTCAGAATTTTCTTCCCTACATAAATAATCAATAATTGCAAAGGAAAGAAATTGAAAAAAAAAAGAATTTTCAAATTAGAAAAGAAATATATACATTGAAGATATTCGCATCGGCTGGGACTCGAACCCAGGCCACTCGCTTGGAAGACCAGCGGTCTAGCCATTAGGCTATCGGAGTTCTGTCGAGCGGAGTCTTACTGCCTGACTGATACTGCCTGACTGACAGACTGACTCACTGACTGACTGATACTGACTGACTGACTCACTGACTGACCGAGACTGACTGACTAACTGCCTGACTGACTGAGACTGGACTGACTGACTGACTGACTGACTGACTGACTAACTGACTGACTGAGACTGACTGACTGACTGCTTGACTCTCTGACTGGCTATTTCACTGACTGACTGAATGACTAAATGACTGACTGACACTGACTGACTGACTGCTTGACTACCTGACTGACTGCTTGACTGACTAACTGACTGGACAGGACTGACCGACTGAGTGACTGACAGACTGACTGAATAAGGATGACTGACAGACTGACTGAATAAGGCTGACTGACTGACTGACAGACTGACTGAATAAGGCTGACCGACTGACTGACTACCTGACTGACTGAGACTGGACTGGACTGACTGACTGACTGAGACTGACTGACTGCTTTAGTGACTAACTGACTGCACAGGACTGACCGACTGACTGACTGACTGACTGCCTGACTGACTGACTGAATGAATGACTGACTGACTGAGACTAAATGACTGACTGCTTGACTGACTGGCTGAAGGACTAACTGACTGACTGAGTGACTGACTGACTGGACTGACTGACTGAGACTGAATGACTGAGTGCTTGACTGATTGACTGTCAGACTGACTGACTGACTTCGCAAAAGGGAAAAATAAAAAAAAAAGAATTATAAAATTAGAAATAAATATTTGCATTTAAGATTTCCTTTCCGGCCGGGACTCGAACCCATTACCACGCGCTAGGAACCCAACGGTCTAGCCATTAGGCTATCGGAGCTCTGTCGATGGAAGTCTTAAATATAATAAAAACAAAAAATGCACCTTGGTAATTATTGATTCAAACACTTTGAAATTTACAGGTCGAATAATTAAACTGACTCAGAATTTTTCTCCCTACATAAATAACCAATATTCGCAAAAGAGAAAAATTAAAAAAAAAAGAAGAAGAAATTTCAAATTAGAAACTAAAAGTATACATCGAAGATTTTCGTTCAGGCTGGGACTCGAACCCAGGGCCACTCGCTTGGAAGCCTAACACTCTAGCCATTAGTCTATGGGAGCTCTGTCGGTGGGAGTTTTAAATATAATAAAAACAAAAAAATGCACCTCGGTAATTGTTTATTTAAACACTTTGAAATCTTTCTGTCGAAAAATTAAACTGACTCAGAATTTTCTTCCCTACATAAATAATCAATAATTGCAAAGGAAAGAAATTGAAAAAAAAAAGAATTTTCAAATTAGAAAAGAAATATATACATTGAAGATATTCGCTCCGGCTGGGACTCGAACCCAGGCCACTCGCTTGGAAGACCAGCGGTCTACCCATTAGGCTATCGGAGTTCTGTCGAGCGGAGTCTTACTGCCTGACTGATACTGCCTGACTGACAGACTGACTCACTGACTGACTGATACTGACTGACTGACTCACTGACTGACCGAGACTGACTGACTAACTGCCTGACTGACTGAGACTGGACTGACTGACTGACTGACTGACTGACTGACTAACTGACTGACTGAGACTGACTGACTGACTGCTTGACTCTCTGACTGGCTATTTCACTGACTGACTGTATGACTAAATGACTGACTGACACTGACTGACTGACTGCTTGACTACCTGACTGACTGCTTGACTGACTAACTGACTGGACAGGACTGACCGACTGACTGACTGACAGACTGACTGAATAAGGATGACTGACAGACTGACTGAATAAGGCTGACTGACTGACTGACAGACTGACTGAATAAGGCTGACCGACTGACTGACTGCCTGACTGACTGACTTACTGGATGACTGACTGACCGAGACTGACTGACTGACTGACTGAGACTGGACTGGACTGACTGACTGACTGACTGACTGAGACTGACTGACTGCTTTAGTGACTAACTGACTGCACAGGACTGACCGACTGACTGACTGACTGACTGCCTGACTGACTGACTGAATGAATGACTGACTGACTGAGACTAAATGACTGACTGCTTGACTGACTGGATGAAGGACTAACTGACTGACTGAGTGACTGACTGACTGGACTGACTGACTGAGACTGAATGACTGAGTGCTTGACTGATTGACTGTCAGACTGACTGACTGACTTCGCAAAAGGGAAAAATAAAAAAAAAAGAATTATAAAATTAGAAATAAATATTTGCATTTAAGATTTCCTTTCCGGCCGGGACTCGAACCCATTACCACGCGCTAGGAACCCAACGGTCTAGCCATTAGGCTATCGGAGCTCTGTCGATGGAAGTCTTAAATATAATAAAAACAAAAAATGCACCTTGGTAATTATTGATTCAAACACTTTGAAATTTACAGGTCGAATAATTAAACTGACTCAGAATTTTTCTCCCTACATAAATAATCAATATTCGCAAAAGAGAAAAATTAAAAAAAAAAAAGAAGAAGAAATTTCAAATTAGAAACTAAAAGTATTCATCGAAGATTTTCGTTCAGGCTGGGACTCGAACCCAGGGCCACTCGCTTGGAAGCCTAACACTCTAGCCATTAGTCTATGGGAGCTCTGTCGGTGGGAGTTTTAAATATAATAAAATCAAAAAATGCACCTTGGTAATTGTTTATTTAAACACTTTGAAATCTTCGTGTCGAAAAATTAAACTGACTCAGAATTTTCTTCCCTACATAAATAATCAATAATTGCAAAGGAAAGAAATTGAAAAAAAAAAAGAATTTTCAAATTAGAAAAGAAATATATACATTGAAGATATTCGCATCGGCTGGGACTCGAACCCAGGCCACTCGCTTGGAAGACCAGCGGTCTAGCCATTAGGCTATCGGAGTTCTGTCGAGCGGAGTCTTACTGCCTGACTGATACTGCCTGACTGACAGACTGACTCACTGACTGACTGATACTGACTGACTGACTCACTGACTGACCGAGACTGACTGACTAACTGCCTGACTGACTGAGACTGGACTGACTGACTGACTGACTGACTGACTGACTAACTGACTGACTGAGACTGACTGACTGACTGCTTGACTCTCTGACTGGCTATTTCACTGACTGACTGAATGACTAAATGACTGACTGACACTGACTGACTGACTGCTTGACTACCTGACTGACTGCTTGACTGACTAACTGACTGGACAGGACTGACCGACTGAGTGACTGACAGACTGACTGAATAAGGATGACTGACAAACTGACTGAATAAGGCTGACTGACTGACTGACAGACTGACTGAATAAGGCTGACCGACTGACTGACTACCTGACTGACTGACTGACTGAATGACTGACTGACTGACTGACCGAGACTGACTGACTGACTGACTGAGACTGGACTGGACTGACTGACTGACTGAGACTGACTGACTGCTTTAGTGACTAACTGACTGCACAGGACTGACCGACTGACTGACTGACTGACTGCCTGACTGACTGACTGAATGAATGACTGACTGACTGAGACTAAATGACTGACTGCTTGACTGACTGGCTGAAGGACTAACTGACTGACTGAGTGACTGACTGACTGGACTGACTGACTGAGACTGAATGACTGAGTGCTTGACTGATTGACTGTCAGACTGACTGACTGACTTCGCAAAAGGGAAAAATAAAAAAAAAAGAATTATAAAATTAGAAATAAATATTTGCATTTAAGATTTCCTTTCCGGCCGGGACTCGAACCCATTACCACGCGCTAGGAACCCAACGGTCTAGCCATTAGGCTATCGGAGCTCTGTCGATGGAAGTCTTAAATATAATAAAAACAAAAAATGCACCTTGGTAATTATTGATTCAAACACTTTGAAATTTACAGGTCGAATAATTAAACTGACTCAGAATTTTTCTCCCTACATAAATAATCAATATTCGCAAAAGAGAAAAACTAAAAAAAAAAGAAGAAGAAATTTCAAATTAGAAACTAAAAGTATACATCGAAGATTTTCGTTCAGGCTGGGACTCGAACCCAGGGCCACTCGCTTGGAAGCCTAACACTCTAGCCATTAGTCTATGGGAGCTCTGTCGGTGGGAGTTTTAAATATAATAAAAAAAAAAAGGCACCTTGGTAATTGTTTATTTAAACACTTTGAAATCTTCGTGTCGAAAAATTAAACTGACTCAGAATTTTCTTCCCTACATAAATAATCAATAATTGCAAAGGAAAGAAATTGAAAAAAAAAAGAATTTTCAAATTAGAAAAGAAATATATACATTGAAGATATTCGCTCCGGCTGGGACTCGAACCCAGGCCACTCGCTTGGAAGACCAGCGGTCTACCCATTAGGCTATCGGAGTTCTGTCGAACGGAGTCTTACTGCCTGACTGATACTGCCTGACTGACTCACTGACTGACCGAGACTGACTGACTAACTGCCTGACTGACTGAGACTGGACTGACTGACTGACTGACTAACTGACTGACTGAGACTGACTGACTGACTGCTTGACTCTCTGACTGGCTATTTCACTGACTGACTGAATGACTAAATGACTGACTGACACTGACTGACTGACTGCTTGACTACCTGACTGACTGCTTGACTGACTAACTGACTGGACAGGACTGACCGACTGACTGACTGACAGACTGACTGAATAAGGATGACTGACAGACTGACTGAATAAGGCTGACTGACTGACTGACAGACTGACTGAATAAGGCTGAACGACTGACTGACTGCCTGACTGACTGACTGACTGAATGACTGACTGACTGACTGACCGAGACTGACTGACTGACTGACTGAGACTGGACTGGACTGACTGACTGACTGAGACTGACTGACTGCTTTAGTGACTAACTGACTGCACAGGACTGACCGACTGACTGACTGACTGACTGCCTGACTGAATGAATGACTGACTGACTGACTGACTGAGACTAAATGACTGACTGGCTGAAGGACTAACTGACTGACTGAGTGACTGACTGACTGGACTGACTGACTGAGACTGAATGACTGAGTGCTTGACTGATTGACTGTCAGACTGACTGACTGACTTCGCAAAAGGGAAAAATAAAAAAAAAAGAATTATAAAATTAGAAATAAATATTTGCATTTAAGATTTCCTTTCCGGCCGGGACTCGAACCCATTACCACGCGCTAGGAACCCAACGGTCTAGCCATTAGGCTATCGGAGCTCTGTCGATGGAAGTCTTAAATATAATAAAAACAAAAAATGCACCTTGGTAATTATTGATTCAAACACTTTGAAATTTACAGGTCGAATAATTAAACTGACTCAGAATTTTTCTCCCTACATAAATAATCAATATTCGCAAAAGAGAAAAATTAAAAAAAAAAGAAGAAGAAATTTCAAATTAGAAACTGAAAGTATACATTGAAGATTTTCGTTCAGGTTGGGACTCGAACCCAGGGTCACTCGCTTGGAAGCCTAACACTCTAGCCATTAGTCTATGGGAGCTCTGTCGGTGGGAGTTTTAAATATAATAAAAACAAAAAATGCACCTTGGTAATTGTTTATTTAAACACTTTGAAATCTTCGTGTCGAAAAATTAAACTGACTCAGAATTTTCTTCCCTACATAAATAATCAATAATTGCAAAGGAAAGAAATTGAAAAAAAAAAAGAATTTTCAAATTAGAAAAGAAATATATACATTGAAGATATTCGCTCCGGCTGGGACTCGAACCCAGGCCACCCGCTTGGAAGACCAGCGGTCTAGCCATTAGGCTATCGGAGTTCTGTCGAGCGGAGTCTTACTGCCTGACTGATACTGCCTGACTGACAGACTGACTCACTGACTGACTGATACTGACTGACTGACTCACTGACTGACCGAGACTGACTGACTAACTGCCTGACTGACTGAGACTGGACTGACTGACTGACTGACTGACTGACTGACTACCTGACTGACTGAGACTGACTGACTGACTGCTTGACTCTCTGACTGGCTATTTCACTGACTGACTGAATGACTAAATGACTGACTGACACTGACTGACTGACTGCTTGACTACCTGACTGACTGCTTGACTGACTAACTGACTGGACAGGACTGACCGACTGACTGACTGACAGACTGACTGAATAAGGATGACTGACAGACTGACTGAATAAGGCTGACTGACTGACTGACTGACAGACTGACTGAATAAGGATGACTGACAGACTGACTGAATAAGGCTGACTGACTGACTGACTGACTGAATAAGGCTGACCGACTGACTGACTGCCTGACTGACTGACTGACTGAATGACTGACTGACTGACTGACCGAGACTGACTGACTGACTGACTGAGACTGGACTGGACTGACTGACTGACTGACTGACTAAGACTGACTGACTGCTTTAGTGACTAACTGACTGCACAGGACTGACCGACTGACTGACTGACTGACTGCCTGACTGACTGACTGACTGAATGACTGACTGACTGAGACTAAATGGCTGACTGCTTGACTGACTGGCTGAAGGACTAACTGACTGACTGAGTGACTGACTGACTGGACTGACTGACTGAGACTGAATGACTGAGTGCTTGACTGATTGACTGTCAGACTGACTGACTGACTTCGCAAAAGGGAAAAATAAAAAAAAAAGAATTATAAAATTAGAAAAAAATATTTGCATTTAAGATTTCCTTTCCGGCTGGGATTTGAACCCAGGGCGACACTCATGGAAGCCCAACGCTCTCGCCAATATACTATCGGATCTCTGTTGGTCGGTGTCTTAATTATAATAAAATCAAAAAATGCACCTTAGTAATTATTGATCTAAAATCTTTGAAATCTAAAGGTCGAATGATTAAACTGACTCAGAATTTTCTTCCGTACATAAATAATCCATATTTGCAAAAGAAAGAAATTGAAAAAAAAAAGAATCTTCAAATTAGAAGAGAAATATATACATGGAAGATTTTCGTTCCGGCCGGGACTCGAACCCAGTACCACGCGCTTGGAACCCAACGGTCTAGCCATTAGGCTATCGGAGCTCTGTCGATGGAAGTCTTAAATATAATAAAAACAAAAAATGCACCTTGGTAATTATTGATTCAAACACTTTGAAATTTACAGGTCGAATAATTAAACTGACTCAGAATTTTTCTCCCTACATAAATAATCAATATTCGCAAAAGAGAAAAATTAAAAAAAAAAAAGAAGAAGAAATTTCAAATTAGAAACTAAAAGTATACATTGAAGATTTTCGTTCAGGCTGGGACTCGAACCCAGGGCCACTCGCTTGGAAGCCTAACACTCTAGCCATTAGTCTATGGGAGCTCTGTCGGTGGGAGTCTTAAATATAATAAAAACAAAAAATGCACCTTGGTAATTGTTTATTTAAACACTTTGAAATCTTCGTGTCGAAAAATTAAACTGACTCAGAATTTTCTTCCCTACATAAATAATCAATAATTGCAAAGGAAAGAAATTGAAAAAAAAAAGAATTTTCAAATTAGAAAAGAAATATATACATTGAAGATATTCGCTCCGGCTGGGACTCGAACCCAGGCCACTCGCTTGGAAGACCAGCGGTCTAGCCATTAGGCTATCGGAGTTCTGTCGAGCGGAGTCTTACTGCCTGACTGATACTGCCTGACTGACAGACTGACTCACTGACTGACTGATACTGACTGACTGACTCACTGACTGACCGAGACTGACTGACTAACTGCCTGACTGACTGAGACTGGACTGACTGACTGACTGACTGACTGACTAACTGACTGACTGAGACTGACTGACTGACTGCTTGACTCTCTGACTGGCTGAATGACTAAATGACTGACTGACACTGACTGACTGACTGCTTGACTACCTGACTGACTGCTTGACTGACTAACTGACTGGACAGGACTGACCGACTGACTGACTGACAGACTGACTGAATAAGGATGACTGACAGACTGACTGAATAAGGCTGACTGACTGACTGACTGACAGACTGACTGAATAAGGCTGACCGACTGACTGACTGCCTGACTGACTGACTGACTGAATGAATGACTGACTGACTGACCGAGACTGACTGACTGACTGACTGAGACTGGACTGGACTGACTGACTGACTGACTGACTGAGACTGACTGACTGCTTTAGTGACTAACTGACTGCACAGGACTGACCGACTGACTGACTGACTGACTGACTGCCTGACTGACTGACTGACTGAATGACTGACTGACTGAGACTAAATGACTGACTGCTTGACTGACTGGCTGAAGGACTAACTGACTGACTGAGTGACTGACTGACTGGACTGACTGACTGAGACTGAATGACTGAGTGCTTGACTGATTGACTGTCAGACTGACTGACTGACTTCGCAAAAGGGAAAAATAAAAAAAAAGAATTATAAAATTAGAAAAAAATATTTGTATTTAAGATTTCCTTTCCGGCCGGGACTCGAACCCAGTACCACGCGCTAGGAACCCAACGGTCTAGCCATTAGGCTATCGGAGCTCTGTCGATGGAAGTCTTAAATATAATAAAAACAAAAAATGCACCTTGGTAATTATTGATTCAAACACTTTGAAATTTACAGGTCGAATAATTAAACTGACTCAGAATTTTTCTCCCTACATAAATAATCAATATTTGCAAAAGAGAAAAATTAAAAAAAAAAGAAGAAGAAATTTCAAATTAGAAACTAAAAGTATACATTGATGATTTTCGTTCAGGCTGGGACTCGAACCCAGGGCCACTCGCTTGGAAGCCTAACACTCTAGCCATTAGTCTATGGGAGCTCTGTCGGTGGGAGTTTTAAATATAATAAAAACAAAAAATGCACCTTGGTAATTGTTTATTTAAACACTTTGAAATCTTGGTGTCGAAAAATTAAACTGACTCAGAATTTTCTTCCCTACATAAATAATCAATAATTGCAAAGGAAAGAAATTGAAAAAAAAAGAATTTTCAAATTAGAAAAGAAATATATACATTGAAGATATTCGCTCCGGCTGGGACTCGAACCCAGGCCACTCGCTTGGAAGACCAGCGGTCTAGCCATTAGGCTATCGGAGTTCTGTCGAGCGGAGTCTTACTGCCTGACTGATACTGCCTGACTGACAGACTGACTCACTGACTGACTGATACTGACTGACTGACTCACTGACTGACCGAGACTGACTGACTAACTGCCTGACTGACTGAGACTGGACTGACTTACTGACTGACTGACTGTCTAACTAACTGACTGACTGAGACTGACTGACTGACTGCTTGACTCTCTGACTGGCTATTTCACTGACTGACTGAATGACTAAATGACTGACTGACACTGACTGACTGACTGCTTGACTACCTGACTGACTGCTTGACTGACTAACTGACTGGACAGGACTGACCGACTGACTGACTGACAGACTGACTGAATAAGGATGACTGACAGACTGACTGAATAAGGCTGACCGACTGACTGACTGCCTGACTGACTGACTGACTGAATGACTGACTGACTGACTGACTGACCGAGACTGACTGACTGACTGAGACTGGACTGGACTGGACTGACTGACTGACTGACTGACTGAGACTGACTGACTGCTTTAGTGACTAACTGACTGCACAGGACTGACCGACTGACTGACTGACTGACTGCCTGACTGACTGACTGACTGAATGACTGACTGACTGAGACTAAATGACTGACTGCTTGACTGACTGGCTGAAGGACTAACTGACTGACTGAGTGACTGACTGACTGGACTGACTGACTGAGACTGAATGACTGAGTGCTTGACTGATTGACTGTCAGACTGACTGACTGACTTCGCAAAAGGGAAAAATAAAAAAAAAAGAATTATAAAATTAGAAAAAAATATTTGCATTTAAGATTTCTTTTCCGGCCGGGAGTCGAACCCAGTACCACGCGCTAGGAACCCAACGGTCTAGCCATTAGGCTATCGGAGCTCTGTCGATGGAAGTCTTAAATATAATAAAAACAAAAAATGCACCTTGGTAATTATTGATTCAAACACTTTGAAATTTACAGGTCGAATAATTAAACTGACTCAGAATTTTTCTCCCTACATAAATAATCAATATTCGCAAAAGAGAAAAATTAAAAAAAAAAGAAGAAGAAATGTCAAATTAGAAACTAAAAGTATACATTGAAGATTTTCGTTCAGGCTGGGACTCGAACCCAGGGCCACTCGCTTGGAAGCCTAACACTCTAGCCATTAGTCTATGGGAGCTCTGTCGGTGGGAGTTTTAAATATAATAAAAACAAAAAATGCCCCTTGGTAATTGTTTATTTAAACACTTTGAAATCTTCGTGTCGAAAAATTAAACTAACTCAGAATTTTCTTCCCTACTTAAATAATCAATAATTGCAAAGGAAAGAAATTGAAAAAAAAAAGAATTTTCAAATTAGAAAAGAAATATATACATTGAAGATATTCGCTCCGGCTGGGACTCGAACCCAGGCCACTCGCTTGGAAGACCAGCGGTCTAGCCATTAGGCTATCGGAGTTCTGTCGAGCGGAGTCTTACTGCCTGACTGATACTGCCTGACTGACAGACTGACTCACTGACTGACTGATACTGACTGACTGACTCACTGACTGACCGAGACTGACTGACTAACTGCCTGACTGACTGAGACTGGACTGACTGACTGACTGACTGACTGACTGACTAACTGACTGACTGAGACTGACTGACTGACTGCTTGACTCTCTGACTGGCTATTTCACTGACTGACTGAATGACTAAATGACTGACTGACACTGACTGACTGACTGCTTGACTACCTGACTGACTGCTTGACTGACTAACTGACTGGACAGGACTGACCGACTGACTGACTGACAGACTGACTGAATAAGGATGACTGACAGACTGACTGAATAAGGCTGACTGACTGACTGACTGACTGAATAAGGCTGACCGACTGACTGACTGCCTGACTGACTGACTGACTGAATGACTGACTGACTGACTGACCTACACTGACTGACTGACTGACTGAGACTGGACTGGACTGACTGACTGACTGACTGACTGAGACTGACTGACTGCTTTAGTGACTAACTGACTGCACAGGACTGACCGACTGACTGACTGACTGACTGCCTGACTGACTGACTGACTGAATGACTGACTGACTGAGACTAAATGACTGACTGCTTGACTGACTGGCTGAAGGACTAACTGACTGACTGAGTGACTGACTGACTGGACTGACTGACTGAGACTGAATGACTGAGTGCTTGACTGATTGACTGTCAGACTGACTGACTGACTTCGCAAAAGGGAAAAATAAAAAAAAAAGAATTATAAAATTAGAAAAAAATATTTGCATTTAAGATGTCCTTTCCGGCTGGGATTTGAACCCAGGGCGACACTCATGGAAGCCCAACGCTCTCGCCAATATACTATCGGATCTCTGTTGATCGGTGTCTTAATTATAATAAAAACAAAAAATGCACCTCAGTAATTATTGATCTAAAATCTTTGAAATCTAAAGGTCGAATGATTAAACTGACTCAGAATTTTCTTCCGTACATAAATTATCCATATTTGCAAAAGAAAGAAATTGAAAAAAAAAAGAATCTTCAAATTAGAAGAGAAATATATACATGGAAGATTTTCGTTCCGGCCGGGACTCGAACCCAGTACCACGCGCTTGGAACCCAACGGTCTAGCCATTAGGCTATCGGAGCTCTGTCGATGCAAGTCTTAAATATAATAAAAACAAAAAATGCACCTTGGTAATTATTGATTCAAACACTTTGAAATTTACAGGTCGAATAATTAAACTGACTCAGAATTTTTCTCCCTACATAAATAATCAATATTCGCAAAAGAGAAAAATTAAAAAAAAAGAAGAGGAAATTTCAAATTAGAAACTCAAAGTATACATTGAAGATTTTCGTTCAGGCTGGGACTCGAACCCAGGGCCACTCGCTTGGAAGCCTAACACTCCAGCCATTAGTCTATGGGAGCTCTGTCGGTGGGAGTTTTAAATATAATAAAAACAAAAAATGCACCTTGGTAATTGTTTATTTAAACACTTTGAAATCTTCGTGTCGAAAAATTAAACTGACTCAGAATTTTCTTCCCTACATAAATAATCAATAATTGCAAAGGAAAGAAATTGAAAAAAAAAAGAATTTTCAAATTAGAAAAGAAATATTTACATTGAAGATATTCGCTCCGGCTGGGACTCGAACCCAGGCCACTCGCTTGGAAGACCAGCGGTCTAGCCATTAGGCTATCGGAGTTCTGTCGAGCGGAGTCTTACTGCCTGACTGATACTGCCTGACTGACAGACTGACTCACTGACTGACTGATACTGACTGACTGACTCACTGACTGACCGAGACTGACTGACTAACTGCCTGACTGACTGAGACTGGACTGACTGACTGACTGACTGACTGACTGACTAACTGACTGACTGAGACTGACTGACTGACTGCTTGACTCTCTGACTGGCTATTTCACTGACTGACTGAATGACTAAATGACTGACTGACACTGACTGACTGACTGCTTGACTGACTAACTGACTGGACAGGACTGACCGACTGACTGACTGACAGACTGACTGAATAAGGCTGACTGACTGACTGACTGACAGACTGACTGAATAAGTCTGACCGACTGACTGACTGCCTGACTGACTGACTGACTGAATGACTGACTGACTGACTGACCGAGACTGACTGACTGACTGACTGAGACTGGACTGGACTGACTGACTGACTGACTGACTGAGACTGACTGACTGCTTTAGTGACTAACTGACTGCACAGGACTGACCGACTGACTGACTGACTGACTGCCTGACTGACTGAATGACTGAATGACTGACTGACTGAGACTAAATGACTGACTGCTTGACTGACTGGCTGAAGGACTAACTGACTGACTGAGTGACTGACTGACTGGACTGACTGACTGAGACTGAATGACTGAGTGCTTGACTGATTGTGTTACCGTCTCGTAACACATTTTTCTACTTTGTGAGCCAAATTGTCTATGCAGTAATAAAAAAGTTCATGACGTTCTTCAAAGAAAAAGCTTGAATTCAAAAACATTTATTTTAGACTATTTACATCTATCTAATTAAACTTCTTTCAATAAAAATGGCCAAATTAATCGTATGTCGCCTTCATCTTAATAGATAAATCTTATTCTATTTTTATGCTGTTGCCACACGTCAAAAGATAATTTCTTGTTTCCTCGAGGCGGAAAGGATGATCACTACTGGATTTTCAAGGCTTATCTCTATCATCCTCCCCACCTTGAGTTCTGAACAAACTCAAAATCTCATCAATAATATAATTTTGTCATTAACTAATAAATCTCCAAAATAAAACAAAAACATCATAAAATAATTCAAAGTACTTAAACATAAGAAACAAGAAAACAAGAAAAGTCAAATGTCAAACTGAAAAGTTCTGTAGGAGAGACAGTTCACCAAGTGTAGTCACCCCTTGTGTTTCCACAGCTCAATGACGGTGCAGTGACGGGTGCATCACCAGAGTCACCGTCCTTCACAGCTTCAGCAGAGATTGGAATATTTTTTGGCTCTTGTTGGATGAACACAGGAAGGTCTGACCTGTCATTCTCTCTAAGTTCAAGAGGATACAGTCTCTGTATTGGCCTCATCACAAAGCCCTTTGCAGTCTTCAGTTGTACTAATCGTACGACATTATCTTTTCCTGGGAAAAGCTGAACTACTTTTCCCAGGGGCCAGTCCAGACGCTTCTTATCTTCGCTACCGATCAGGACAATGTCTCCCACTGCTATCAAATCATGAATCTTCGTGGATTTCGAGCGAAGAAAACCAAGATACTCAACTCTAAATCTTTTTCTAAGATGATCGCGAACAGTTTGTAAATAATTTAATCTTTTATTTAGGGATGTTCTTTCTATGCTGTCCAAGTCAGGTGTATCTGTCATAGGTAGATCGCGTAGAAACATTGCTGGGGTTAATGTTTTAAGTTCTGGGTCCTCTGAGACATATGTTATAGGTCTATTGTTCATTACTGCTTCGCATTCGCAAACTAATGTTAGAAGTTCTTCATAATTTAAGGAAGAACGTCCTAAATTCTTTCGGAGAAGGTTCTTGAGAATTTTTATTAGACTTTCCCAAAACCCTTTCCACCATGGGGCTGATGGAGGGTTAAACTTCCATTTGCTTTGAGAAACTTCAAATTCTTTCTGTATCTTGTCCCAGTCTAATTTCTTTAGAGATTTATCTAATCCAACAAAGTTCGTCCCATTATCGGAATAAACTACAGAAATTCTTCCACGTCTTGCAATAAATCTTCTCATAGCGTAGATGAACGCTGTAGTACTAATTGATTCCACCAACTCCAAATAAACACATCTGTAAACCGCACAAGTAAATATCACAATCCAAATTTTGCTTCCTGACTTCGTAAAAAGGGGACCTGCCAGATCCACCCCTGTAACTTGAAATGTAGCAGACAATTCTGTTCTATGGGAAGGAAGAGGTGGCAGAGGAGCCTCCAGATGTTTAATTCTTTGCCTCTTGCAAATAACACAATCTCTTACAACCGAATGAACAGTCTTTCGTCCTTTTACAATCCAAAATCTTTCTCTCAGAATTGTTAATAATATCAGTGGTCCTGCATGTTTGTTCAAGATATGTTGTTCTTCAATAATTCTTTTAACCAATGGATGCTTTGAAGGTAGAATAATGGGAAATGAAAATTGTTCTGTCTCAGTTTCATTAAATATTCGGGACTTCATTCTCAAAATTCCGTCATTATCTTCATAGACTTGTAAACCTTGAAGTGTTTTCTTGGCATTCTCATTGATAAAGCATTCCCTTTGAATGCAGCGAAAAAGAGTCTTCTCAGAATTAGTAATTTCGTCCCCGGTAATTTTTTCCAGCTTTTGAGAGTTCTTAGCTTTTGGACAAAAGCATAGTATCCATGCTAGAATTCTTACTATCTTCGAAAATTTTGAGTGTCTTTCAGAAAAATAAACTGCTATGGAAAATACTTCGCTGTTATTTGCAGAGACTGCCACTCTGAGTTTCTCCTTTTCAATTTCTTCTTCATTCATATTAACAGAAGATTTAGGCCAGTCATCTTCAGTTTGTTTTAACCATGAAGGGCCTAACCACCAGGATGATTTCAGTAACTGTTTCACTTCACATCCTCTTGACAGTAAGTCCGCAATATTTTCACGGCCAATTATGTGGAACCAATTGTCTGCCTCTGTTAGTTTCCTAATCTCATTGACTCTGTTTCTCACAAAAACCGACCATTGATCTGGTCTCTTTATCCAAGCTAAAACGGTAGATGAATCAGTCCAGAAGAATGATCTCACCTGCTCTAAGTTCAGAGATTCCTTTAAAGATACATAAAGTCTTGCTCCTATGGTTGCGGCCATGAGCTCAAGTCGATTAATAGTGATAGGCTTCAAGGGAGTTATTCTAGCCTTTGCTTGCAGAAGCTGAACACTGACTCCTCTTCCTGAATATTCACATCTAATGAAGACACAAGCGGCATAAGCAACTTGACTTGCATCTACAAATGTGTGGAAGCTAATATTTATATCTGGTGTAATGCCTAACCATCTTGGGATTTTAATATTTTGCAAAAGAGGTATGTCTTTTTTCCATTTCAAGAATCTTTTCTTTTTATCTTCACTTGCTTCAATATCCCATGATAACTTCGTTTTCCACATTTCTTGAAGCAGAAGCTTAGGTTGAATCAAAACTGGAGCTAGAAAACCAATGGGATAAAAAAATTTTCCCACAAGAGAAAGGAGATTCCTTTTTGTAAGTGCTTTTTCTTCAAATTCAAGACATGTAGGATCAATCTCTAAAGAATCGCAATTTTTATCCCAGACGAGTCCCAGAACGTACGATTTAGCTTCTTGTAAAGAAAATGGATCAAGAGCGATAGTTTCCCACCCCCTCAGCTCAAATCTTCCTTCTTTCATTATTCTTGTACTCTCTTCTATGAAAGTATGAGCCTCAAATTTATCATGCACACTTGTTACACAGTTATCTACATAAAAACTATTTCTTAATTTTTCTGAAATCACTCTTGTTTCCTTCTCACTTAATGATGTTCTGTATAAATGGTGGTCTAGAACCGCTGACAAGAGAAAAGCGCTACTGGTAACGCCGAAAACTACTCTCGTATGACGAAAAATGGTTAATTCATTGTTCTTATTATACCATAAAAAGCGTAAAAAGTCTCTGTCTTCTTTATTCACTGATATCTGCAAAAAGGCCCTATTAATGTCAGCAACAACCCCTATTTTTCCTACTCTAAACCTTGCTAAAATCGAAGGAATAGTTTCGATTAAATTTATTCCTGTTTCTAAACAGTCATTTAATGAGGGATGGTTGGGACCTTTTGAAGACGCATCAAACACTGGTCTAATCTTGGTCGTACCTTTTTCTTTAATAACCGGGCGATGAGGTAGGTAATGCGCTGGCATGTCTATCTCAGAATTTGATAGTTCTTCGATTATCCCTTCTTGAATCCATTCGTCAAAAACTTCATCATATTTATCTCGAAGTCCTCTTTTGTCTAAATTTCTACAAGTAGATTCAAGTCTTTTCAACGATAGATTATAATTATCGTGTAGAATGGCATTATCCATCTTCCACGGTAAATTTACTTCGTATCTGCCGTCTTCGTTTTGTTTCACAGTTTTTTGGAAATAATTCATAACTGCCTTATATGCATCTTCTTTAGAATTTTGTTGAATTGGATCTCTTATTCCGATAATTTCTAAATCCCACAACTTGGATACTGACATTTCATTTTGGGACAGCATAGTTGTAGCACTCATAGTAAAATTTCTTTTACAATTATTTTGTGGAACTTTCCCTAGCAAAGTCCATCCCAGTTTAGTATGTAGAGCAACTAAACCGGAAGCTAATTCTTCACGTTTCCCTGTGAAAAGTTTTCCGGCAACGTCTGCACCTAAAAGAACTTCAACCGGTCCAAAGTTTCTTTGAACGTCTGTTAGATGAATGCCTTTTATTTTCAGCTCCTTTAACCAAGGTCCCTTTCTTATACTTGGAATGTCATTGCAAATAATGTTTTGATCTAAAACATCTAGACTGCAAGTATAACTGCCTTTCAGATCTGCCAAAAGAATTTTATAAGAACGATGGTTCTCAATTTTTGTTTTTGCGCCACCAAATAATGAATGACTAAGTTCTTCTTCTCCTTGCACTTTAAATCCCATTTCTATAACGGTAGGTTTCAAGATGTATGAAAACTGTGAACCTGTATCAATAATCGCACGGACATTTCGTTCTTCATTTTTACCAATTAACTTTACAACTAAAGTTTGCAAGAGAACCTCTTTGGAAGTCATAGAATGTAACGCATCAACATTTTTCTCTAGTTCACTGTCATTATCTTCAGAATTTTCCCTAATTCCACTTCTCTTAATATCGGGACACATCATCTCATAATGACGTCTTGAACAGATGCGGCATTTTATGACGCTTCTACATTTATTGGCTAAATGTTCTTTATTAAAACAAATAAAACAGCAACCTAGTTTCATCAGAAAATCTCTTTTTTGACTCATTTGTTTCATCTTAAATTCTTTGCAATCTCGTAATAAATGTTTATCATCTTCACAGAAAAAACATTTACCTCCCTTAATTTTTGTTTCGTTCAACAGTTCGGACGCAGTTGAAGGGCGATTTTTGCTAGTTTTGTGAGACAGTTCTTGAGAATCACGTTTACTATGTACAGGGGGGAAGTGCTCAGTGTTCTGCGTACTTGAACTTGAAATTAAAGTTGCGGCTTTTTCCCGACTTATTACTTCGGCTTCTAAAATTTTCATTATTTCCGAAACCTTCCATTCATCATCTATGGTGTACTTCTTAGTTATCTCTAATACTATGTCGTTTGGCAGTAATCTGATCAGAATCGGACAAAGTAGGGTTCCATAGCTATCTTCTGTTACTCCCAGCGATTCCAAATTTCTTATTTCAGTTTGACAAGTGTCAAATAATTTACGCAAGGAAACAACATCATTTGACCTTTTTACGGCATTAAGGCTAAGTAACTTATTCAAATGAGAGTTAATAACTATGGTTTTCTTGCCAAAACGGTCTTTTAAGGTGTCGATAGCCGATTGATAATTATTATTGGTCAAGCTAAATCCTTTAATTGCATTCGAAGCTGCCCCTTTCAAATATGAACGTAAATAGTTGAATTTGTCTACATTAGAAATATCGGTATTCTTATGGATTGCAGACTCATATTGGTCCCAGAATCTTTGCCAATCTGATGGATCACCATCAAATTTATCGATAATCAGTCGCGGTAGATTAATGTGAGCAGTTTCATTTTCCCGAATCACAATTCTTTGTTCTGTTTCTGAACCATTTAACGTCGCAGTCGGCGCAATGAAATGGGAAGGAACTTCAAATTTTGTTTTGGCACGTTTTACTTTTGATCGCCAAATTACTATGTTAGAGTTGTATTCATCGCATTTTAAAATTTCGTCTTCTAAATCTTTCAAATCAATCGTTTTTTGAATTTCAGTGTCGAGACAATTAAGTTCTTTTTCTTTCAAATCTAATTCTGCCAAAAATTGGTCTAAATCCTCTTCATTTATGTTACCTTCTATAAATTTGGCATCAATTTTGTTGATTAATTTTGTTGTTTGAGTTCTAAAAACAGTGCGCTTTGCTTTATTAACCGCATCCATTATCTACGTATTGCAGTTATCTTAAATTAAAACTTCAGCAAATAAGCACAATATCTTTTATAAACTCAATCAAATCGTATTTTCTGTATACAGTTTCTGCTTACAGTATAGTAAGCAATGGTAACTTACTTCTTTTAATCTTGCAGAGGATAACCAAAAGTTCGTCAGTCATTCCATGGCGATCACGTCATAATAATTCCATCTGTATTACTGAATAGACAAAGCCCACCCGGGGGCGCCAAATGTTACCGTCTCGTAACACATTTTTCTACTTTGTGAGCCAAATTGTCTATGCAGTAATAAAAAAGTTCATGACGTTCTTCAAAGAAAAAGCTTGAATTCAAAAACATTTATTTTAGACTATTTACATCTATCTAATTAAACTTCTTTCAATAAAAATGGCCAAATTAATCGTATGTCGCCTTCATCTTAATAGATAAATCTTATTCTATTTTTATGCTGTTGCCACACGTCAAAAGATAATTTCTTGTTTCCTCGAGGCGGAAAGGATGATCACTACTGGATTTTCAAGGCTTATCTCTATCAGATTGACTGTCAGACTGACTGACTGACTTCGCAAAAGGGAAAAATAAAAAAAAAAGAATTATAAAATTAGAAAAAAATATTTGCATTTAAGATTTCCTTTCCGGCCGGGACTCGAACCCAGTACCACGCGCTAGGAACCCAACGGTCTAGCCATTAGGCTATCGGAGCTCTGTCGATGGAAGTCGTAAATATAATAAAAACAAAAAATGCACCTTGGTAATTATTGATTCAAACACTTTGAAATTTACAGGTCGAATAATTAAACTGACTCAGAATTTTTCTCCCTACTTAAATAATCAATATTCGCAAAAGAGAAAAATTAAAAAAAAAAGAAGAGGAAATTTCAAATTAGAAACTAAAAGTATACATTGAAGATTTTCGTTCAGGCTGGGACTCGAACCCAGGGCCACTCGCTTGGAAGCCTAACACTCTAGCCATTAGTCTATGGGAGCTCTGTCGGTGGGAGTTTTAAATATAATAAAAACAAAAAATGCACCTTGGTAATTGTTTATTTAAACACTTTGAAATCTTCGTGTCGAAAAATTAAACTGACTCAGAATTTTCTTCCCTACATAAATAATCAATAATTGCAAAGGAAAGAAATTGAAAAAAAAAAGAATTTTCAAATTAGAAAAGAAATATTTACATTGAAGATATTGGCTCCGGCTGGGACTCGAACCCAGGCCACTCGCTTGGAAGACCAGCGGTCTAGCCATTAAGCTATCGGAGTTCTGTCGAGCGGAGTCTTACTGCCTGACTGATACTGCCTGACTGACAGACTGACTCACTGACTGACTGATACTGACTGACTGACTCACTGACTGACCGAGACTGACTGACTAACTGCCTGACTGACTGAGACTGGACTGACTGACTGACTGACTGACTGACTGACTAACTGACTGACTGAGACTGACTGACTGACTGCTTGACTCTCTGACTGGCTATTTCACTGACTGACTGAATGACTAAATGACTGACTGACACTGACTGACTGACTGCTTGACTACCTGACTGACTGCTTGACTGACTAACTGACTGGACAGGACTGACCGACTGACTGACTGACAGACTGACTGAATAAGGATGACTGACAGACTGACTGAATAAGGCTGACGGACTGACTGACTGACAGACTGACTGAATAAGGCTGACCGACTGACTGACTGCCTGACTGACTGACTGACTGAATGACTGACTGACTGACTGACCGAGACTGACTGACTGACTGACTGAGACTGGACTGGACTGACTGACTGACTGAGACTGACTGACTGCTTTAGTGACTAACTGACTGCACAGGACTGACCGACTGACTGACTGACTGACTGCCTGACTGACTGACTGACTGAATGACTGACTGACTGAGACTAAATGACTGACTGCTTGACTGACTGGCTGAAGGACTAACTGGCTGACTGAGTGGACTGACTGACTGAGACTGAATGACTGAGTGCTTGACTGATTGACTGTCAGACTGACTGACTGACTTCGCAAAAGGGAAAAATAAAAAAAAAAGAATTATAAAATTAGAAAAAAATATTTGCATTTAAGATTTCCTTTCCGGCTGGGATTTGAACATAGGGCGACACTCATGGAAGCCCAACGCTCTCGCCAATATACTATCGGATCTCTGTTGATCGGTGTCTTAATTATAATAAAAACAAAAAATGCACCTTAGTAATTATTGATCTAAAATCTTTGAAATCTAAAGGTCGAATGATTAAACTGACTCAGAATTTTCTTCCGTACATAAATAATCCATATTTGCAAAAGAAAGAAATTGAAAAAAAAAAAGAATCTTCAAATTAGAAGAGAAATATATACATGGAAGATTTTCGTTTCGGCCGGGACTCGAACCCAGTACCACGCGCTTGGAACCCAACGGTCTAGCCATTAGGCTATCGGAGCTCTGTCGATGGAAGTCTTAAATATAATAAAAACAAAAAATGCACCTTGGTAATTATTGATTCAAACACTTTGAAATTTACAGGTCGAACAATTAAACTGACTCCGAATTTTTCTCCCTACATAAATAATCAATATTCGCAAAAGAGAAAAATTAAAAAAAAAAGAAGAAGAAATTTCAAATTAGAAACTAAAAGTATACATTGAAGATTTTCGTTCAGGCTGGGACTCGAACCCAGGGCCACTCGCTTGGAAGCCTAACACTCTAGCCATTAGTCTATGGGAGCTCTGTCGGTGCGAGTTTTAAATATAATAAAAACAAAAAATGCACCTTGGTAATTGTTTATTTAAACACTTTGAAATCTTCGTGTCGAAAAATTAAACTGACTCAGAATTTTCTTCCCTACATAAATAATCAATAATTGCAAAGGAAAGAAATTGAAAAAAAAAAGAATTTTCAAATTAGAAATTAAATATATACATTGAAGATATTCGCTCCGGCTGGGACTCGAACCCAGGCCACTCGCTTGGAAGACCAGCGGTCTACCCATTAGGCTATCGGAGTTCTGTCGAGCGGAGTCTTACTGCCTGACTGATACTGCCTGACTGACAGACTGACTCACTGACTGACTGATACTGACTGACTGACTCACTGACTGACCGAGACTGACTGACTAACTGCCTGACTGACTGAGACTGGACTGACTGACTGACTGACTGACTAACTGACTGACTGAGACTGACTGACTGACTGCTTGACTCTCTGACTGGCTATTTCACTGACTGACTGAATGACTAAATGACTGACTGCTTGACTACCTGACTGACTGCTTGACTGACTAACTGACTGGACAGGACTGACCGACTGACTGACTGACAGACTGACTGAATAAGGATGACTGACAGACTGACTGAATAAAGCTGACTGACTGACTGACAGACTGACTGAATAAGGCTGACCGACTGACTGACTGCCTGACTGACTGACTGACTGACTGACTGACTGACCGAGACTGACTGACTGACTGACTGAGACTGGACTGGACTGACTGACTGACTGACTAACTGAGACTGACTGACTGCTTTAGTGACTAACTGACTGCACAGGACTGACCGACTGACTGACTGACTGACTGCCTGACTGACTGAATGACTGAATGACTGACTGACTGAGACTAAATGACTGACTGCTTGACTGACTGGCTGAAGGACTAACTGACTGACTGAGTGACTGACTGACTGGACTGACTGACTGAGACTGAATGACTGAGTGCTTGACTGATTGACTGTCAGACTGACTGACTGACTTCGCAAAAGGGAAAAATAAAAAAAAAAAGAATTATAAAATTAGAAAAAAATATTTGCATTTAAGATTTCCTTTCCGGCCGGGACTCGAACCCAGTACCACGCGCTAGGAACCCAACGGTCTAGCCATTAGGCTATCGGAGCTCTGTCGATGGAAGTCTTAAATATAATAAAAACAAAAAATGCACCTTGGTAATTATTGATTCAAACACTTTGAAATTTACAGGTCGAATAATTAAACTGACTCAGAATTTTTCTCCCTACTTAAATAATCAATATTCGCAAAAGAGAAAAATTAAAAAAAAAAGAAGAGGAAATTTCAAATTAGAAACTAAAAGTATACATTGAAGATTTTCGTTCAGGCTGGGACTCGAACCCAGGGCCACTCGCTTGGAAGCCTAACACTCTAGCCATTAGTCTATGGGAGCTCTGTCGGTGGGAGTTTTAAATATAATAAAAACAAAAAATGCACCTTGGTAATTGTTTATTTAAACACTTTGAAATCTTCGTGTCGAAAAATTAAACTGACTCAGAATTTTCTTCCCTACATAAATAATCAATAATTGCAAAGGAAAGAAATTGAAAAAAAAAAGAATTTTCAAATTAGAAAAGAAATATTTACATTGAAGATATTCGCTCCGGCTGGGACTCGAACCCAGGCCACTCGCTTGGAAGACCAGCGGTCTAGCCATTATGCTATCGGAGTTCTGTCGAGCGGAGTCTTACTGCCTGACTGATACTGCCTGACTGACAGACTGACTCACTGACTGACTGATACTGACTGACTGACTCACTGACTGACCGAGACTGACTGACTAACTGCCTGACTGACTGAGACTGGACTGACTGACTGACTGACTGACTGACTGACTAACTGACTGACTGAGACTGACTGACTGACTGCTTGACTCTCTGACTGGCTATTTCACTGACTGACTGAATGACTAAATGACTGACTGACACTGACTGACTGACTGCTTGACTACCTGACTGACTGCTTGACTGACTAACTGACTGGACAGGACTGACCGACTGACTGACTGACAGACTGACTGAATAAGGATGACTGACAGACTGACTGAATAAGGCTGACTGACTGAATAAGGCTGACCGACTGACTGACTGCCTGACTGACTGACTGACTGAATGACTGACTGACCGAGACTGACTGACTGACTGACTGAGACTGGACTGGACTGACTGACTGACTGACTGACTGACTGAGACTGACTGACTGCTTTAGTGACTAACTGACTGCACAGGACTGACCGACTGACTGACTGACTGACTGCCTGACTGACTGACTGACTGAATGACTGACTGACTGAGACTAAATGACTGACTGCTTGACTGACTGGCTGAAGTACTAACTGACTGACTGAGTGACTGACTGACTGGACTGACTGACTGAGACTGAATGACTGAGTGCTTGACTGATTGACTGTCAGACTGACTGACTGACTTCGCAAAAGGGAAAAATAAAAAAAAAAGAATTATAAAATTAGAAAAAAATATTTGCATTTAAGATTTCCTTTCCGGCTGGGATTTGAACCCAGGGCGACACTCATGGAAGCCCAACGCTCTCGCCAATATACTATCGGATCTCTGTTGATCGGTGTCTTAATTATAATAAAAACAAAAAATGCACCTTAGTAATTATTGATCTAAAATCTTTGAAATCTAAAGGTCGAATGATTAAACTGACTCAGAATTTTCTTCCGTACATAAATAATCCATATTTGCAAAAGAAAGAAATTGAAAAAAAAAAGAATCTTCAAATTAGAAGAGAAATATATACATGGAAGATATTCGTTCCGGCCGGGACTCGAACCCAGTTCCACGCGCTTGGAACCCAACGGTCTAGCCATTAGGCTATCGGAGCTCTGTCGATGGAAGTCTTAAATATAATAAAAACAAAAAATGCACCTTGGTAATTATTGATTCAAACACTTTGAAATTTACAGGTCGAATAATTAAACTGACTCAGAATTTTTCTCTCTACTTAAATAATCAATATTCGCAAAAGAGAAAAATTAAAAAAAAAAGAAGAGGAAATTTCAAATTAGAAACTAAAAGTATACATTGAAGATTTTCGTTCAGGCTGGGACTCGAAACCAGGGCCACTCGCTTGGAAGCCTAACACTCTAGCCATTAGTCTATGGGAGCTCTGTCGGTGGGAGTTTTAAATATAATAAAAACAAAAAATGCACCTTGGTAATTGTTTATTTAAACACTTTGAAATCTTCGTGTCGAAAAATTAAACTGACTCAGAATTTTCTTCCCTACATAAATAATCAATAATTGCAAAGGAAAGAAATTGAAAAAAAAAAAGAATTTTCAAATTAGAAAAGAAATATTTACATTGAAGATATTGGCTCCGGCTGGGACTCGAACCCAGGCCACTCGCTTGGAAGACCAGCGGTCTAGCCATTAAGCTATCGGAGTTCTGTCGAGCGGAGTCTTACTGCCTGACTGATACTGCCTGACTGACAGACTGACTCACTGACTGACTGATACTGACTGACTGACTCACTGACTGACCGAGACTGACTGACTAACTGCCTGACTGACTGAGACTGGACTGACTGACTGACTGACTGACTGACTGACTAACTGACTGACTGAGACTGACTGACTGACTGCTTGACTCTCTGACTGGCTATTTCACTGACTGACTGAATTACTAAATGACTGACTGACACTGACTGACTGACTGCTTGACTACCTGACTGACTGCTTGACTGACTAACTGACTGGACAGGACTGACCGACTGACTGACTGACAGACTGACTGAATAAGGATGACTGACAGACTGACTGAATAAGGCTGACCGACTGACTGACTGCCTGACTGACTGACTGACTGAATGACTGACTGACCGAGACTGACTGACTGACTGACTGAGACTGGACTGGACTGACTGACTGACTGACTGACTGACTGAGACTGACTGACTGCTTTAGTGACTAACTGACTGCACAGGACTGACCGACTGACTGACTGACTGACTGCCTGACTGACTGACTGACTGAATGACTGACTGACTGAGACTAAATGACTGACTGCTTGACTGACTGGCTGAAGTACTAACTGACTGACTGAGTGACTGACTGACTGGACTGACTGACTGAGACTGAATGACTGAGTGCTTGACTGATTGACTGTCAGACTGACTGACTGACTTCGCAAAAGGGAAAAATAAAAAAAAAAGAATTATAAAATTAGAAAAAAATATTTGCATTTAAGATTTCCTTTCCGGCTGGGATTTGAACCCAGGGCGACACTCATGGAAGCCCAACGCTCTCGCCAATATACTATCGGATCTCTGTTGATCGGTGTCTTAATTATAATAAAAACAAAAAATGCACCTTAGTAATTATTGATCTAAAATCTTTGAAATCTAAAGGTCGAATGATTAAACTGACTCAGAATTTTCTTCCGTACATAAATAATCCATATTTGCAAAAGAAAGAAATTGAAAAAAAAAAGAATCTTCAAATTAGAAGAGAAATATATACATGGAAGATTTTCGTTCCGGCCGGGACTCGAACCCAGTTCCACGCGCTTGGAACCCAACGGTCTAGCCATTAGGCTATCGGAGCTCTGTCGATGGAAGTCTTAAATATAATAAAAACAAAAAATGCACCTTGGTAATTATTGATTCAAACACTTTGAAATTTACAGGTCGAATAATTAAACTGACTCAGAATTTTTCTCTCTACTTAAATAATCAATATTCGCAAAAGAGAAAAATTAAAAAAAAAAAAGAAGAGGAAATTTCAAATTAGAAACTAAAAGTATACATTGAAGATTTTCGTTCAGGCTGGGACTCGAAACCAGGGCCACTCGCTTGGAAGCCTAACACTCTAGCCATTAGTCTATGGGAGCTCTGTCGGTGGGAGTTTTAAATATAATAAAAACAAAAAATGCACCTTGGTAATTGTTTATTTAAACACTTTGAAATCTTCGTGTCGAAAAATTAAACTGACTCAGAATTTTCTTCCCTACATAAATAATCAATAATTGCAAAGGAAAGAAATTGAAAAAAAAAAGAATTTTCAAATTAGAAAAGAAATATTTACATTGAAGATATTCGCTCCGGCTGGGACTCGAACCCAGGCCACTCGCTTGGAAGACCAGCGGTCTAGCCATTATGCTATCGGAGTTCTGTCGAGCGGAGTCTTACTGCCTGACTGATACTGCCTGACTGACAGACTGACTCACTGACTGACTGATACTGACTGACTGACTCACTGACTGACCGAGACTGACTGACTAACTGCCTGACTGACTGAGACTGGACTGACTGACTGACTGACTGACTGACTGACTAACTGACTGACTGAGACTGACTGACTGACTGCTTGACTCTCTGACTGGCTATTTCACTGACTGACTGAATGACTAAATGACTGACTGACACTGACTGACTGACTGCTTGACTACCTGACTGACTGCTTGACTGACTAACTGACTGGACAGGACTGACCGACTGACTGACTGACAGACTGACTGAATAAGGATGACTGACAGACTGACTGAATAAGGCTGACTGACTGAATAAGGCTGACCGACTGACTGACTGCCTGACTGACTGACTGACTGAATGACTGACTGACCGAGACTGACTGACTGACTGACTGAGACTGGACTGGACTGACTGACTGACTGACTGACTGACTGAGACTGACTGACTGCTTTAGTGACTAACTGACTGCACAGGACTGACCGACTGACTGACTGACTGACTGCCTGACTGACTGACTGACTGAATGACTGACTGACTGAGACTAAATGACTGACTGCTTGACTGACTGGCTGAAGTACTAACTGACTGACTGAGTGACTGACTGACTGGACTGACTGACTGAGACTGAATGACTGAGTGCTTGACTGATTGACTGTCAGACTGACTGACTGACTTCGCAAAAGGGAAAAATAAAAAAAAAAGAATTATAAAATTAGAAAAAAATATTTGCATTTAAGATTTCCTTTCCGGCTGGGATTTGAACCCAGGGCGACACTCATGGAAGCCCAACGCTCTCGCCAATATACTATCGGATCTCTGTTGATCGGTGTCTTAATTATAATAAAAACAAAAAATGCACCTTAGTAATTATTGATCTAAAATCTTTGAAATCTAAAGGTCGAATGATTAAACTGACTCAGAATTTTCTTCCGTACATAAATAATCCATATTTGCAAAAGAAAGAAATTGAAAAAAAAAAGAATCTTCAAATTAGAAGAGAAATATATACATGGAAGATTTTCGTTCCGGCCGGGACTCGAACCCAGTTCCACGCGCTTGGAACCCAACGGTCTAGCCATTAGGCTATCGGAGCTCTGTCGATGGAAGTCTTAAATATAATAAAAACAAAAAATGCACCTTGGTAATTATTGATTCAAACACTTTGAAATTTACAGGTCGAATAATTAAACTGACTCAGAATTTTTCTCTCTACTTAAATAATCAATATTCGCAAAAGAGAAAAATTAAAAAAAAAAGAAGAGGAAATTTCAAATTAGAAACTAAAAGTATACATTGAAGATTTTCGTTCAGGCTGGGACTCGAAACCAGGGCCACTCGCTTGGAAGCCTAACACTCTAGCCATTAGTCTATGGGAGCTCTGTCGGTGGGAGTTTTAAATATAATAAAAACAAAAAATGCACCTTGGTAATTGTTTATTTAAACACTTTGAAATCTTCGTGTCGAAAAATTAAACTGACTCAGAATTTTCTTCCCTACATAAATAATCAATAATTGCAAAGGAAAGAAATTGAAAAAAAAAAAGAATTTTCAAATTAGAAAAGAAATATTTACATTGAAGATATTGGCTCCGGCTGGGACTCGAACCCAGGCCACTCGCTTGGAAGACCAGCGGTCTAGCCATTAAGCTATCGGAGTTCTGTCGAGCGGAGTCTTACTGCCTGACTGATACTGCCTGACTGACAGACTGACTCACTGACTGACTGATACTGACTGACTGACTCACTGACTGACCGAGACTGACTGACTAACTGCCTGACTGACTGAGACTGGACTGACTGACTGACTGACTGACTGACTGACTAACTGACTGACTGAGACTGACTGACTGACTGCTTGACTCTCTGACTGGCTATTTCACTGACTGACTGAATGACTAAATGACTGACTGACACTGACTGACTGACTGCTTGACTACCTGACTGACTGCTTGACTGACTAACTGACTGGACAGGACTGACCGACTGACTGACTGACAGACTGACTGAATAAGGATGACTGACAGACTGACTGAATAAGGCTGACCGACTGACTGACTGCCTGACTGACTGACTGACTGAATGACTGACTGACCGAGACTGACTGACTGACTGACTGAGACTGGACTGGACTGACTGACTGACTGACTGACTGACTGAGACTGACTGACTGCTTTAGTGACTAACTGACTGCACAGGACTGACCGACTGACTGACTGACTGACTGCCTGACTGACTGACTGACTGAATGACTGACTGACTGAGACTAAATGACTGACTGCTTGACTGACTGGCTGAAGTACTAACTGACTGACTGAGTGACTGACTGACTGGACTGACTGACTGAGACTGAATGACTGAGTGCTTGACTGATTGACTGTCAGACTGACTGACTGACTTCGCAAAAGGGAAAAATAAAAAAAAAAGAATTATAAAATTAGAAAAAAATATTTGCATTTAAGATTTCCTTTCCGGCTGGGATTTGAACCCAGGGCGACACTCATGGAAGCCCAACGCTCTCGCCAATATACTATCGGATCTCTGTTGATCGGTGTCTTAATTATAATAAAAACAAAAAATGCACCTTAGTAATTATTGATCTAAAATCTTTGAAATCTAAAGGTCGAATGATTAAACTGACTCAGAATTTTCTTCCGTACATAAATAATCCATATTTGCAAAAGAAAGAAATTGAAAAAAAAAAGAATCTTCAAATTAGAAGAGAAATATATACATGGAAGATTTTCGTTCCGGCCGGGACTCGAACCCAGTTCCACGCGCTTGGAACCCAACGGTCTAGCCATTAGGCTATCGGAGCTCTGTCGATGGAAGTCTTAAATATAATAAAAACAAAAAATGCACCTTGGTAATTATTGATTCAAACACTTTGAAATTTACAGGTCGAATAATTAAACTGACTCAGAATTTTTCTCTCTACTTAAATAATCAATATTCGCAAAAGAGAAAAATTAAAAAAAAAAAAGAAGAGGAAATTTCAAATTAGAAACTAAAAGTATACATTGAAGATTTTCGTTCAGGCTGGGACTCGAAACCAGGGCCACTCGCTTGGAAGCCTAACACTCTAGCCATTAGTCTATGGGAGCTCTGTCGGTGGGAGTTTTAAATATAATAAAAACAAAAAATGCACCTTGGTAATTGTTTATTTAAACACTTTGAAATCTTCGTGTCGAAAAATTAAACTGACTCAGAATTTTCTTCCCTACATAAATAATCAATAATTGCAAAGGAAAGAAATTGAAAAAAAAAAGAATTTTCAAATTAGAAAAGAAATATTTACATTGAAGATATTGGCTCCGGCTGGGACTCGAACCCAGGCCACTCGCTTGGAAGACCAGCGGTCTAGCCATTAAGCTATCGGAGTTCTGTCGAGCGGAGTCTTACTGCCTGACTGATACTGCCTGACTGACAGACTGACTCACTGACTGACTGATACTGACTGACTGACTCACTGACTGACCGAGACTGACTGACTAACTGCCTGACTGACTGAGACTGGACTGACTGACTGACTGACTGACTGACTGACTAACTGACTGACTGAGACTGACTGACTGACTGCTTGACTCTCTGACTGGCTATTTCACTGACTGACTGAATGACTAAATGACTGACTGACACTGACTGACTGACTGCTTGAATACCTGACTGACTGCTTGACTGACTAAATGACTGGACAGGACTGACCGACTGACTGACTGACAGACTGACTGAATAAGGATGACTGACAGACTGACTGAATAAGGCTGACTGACTGACTGACTGACAGACTGACTGAATAAGGCTGACCGACTGACTGACTGCCTGACTGACTGACTGACTGAATGACTGACTGACTGACTGACCGAGACTGACTGACTGACTGACTGAGACTGGACTGGACTGACTGACTGACTGAGACTGACAGACTGCTTTAGTGACTAACTGACTGCACAGGACTGACCGACTGACTGACTGACTGACTGCCTGACTGACTGACTGACTGAATGACTGACTGACTGAGACTAAATGACTGACTGCTTGACTGACTGGCTGAAGGACTAACTGACTGACTGAGTGGACTGACTGACTGAGACTGAATGACTGAGTGCTTGACTGATTGACTTACAGACTGACTGACTGACTTCGCAAAAGGGAAAAATAAAAAAAAAGAATTATAAAATTAGAAAAAAATATTTGCATTTAAGATTTCCTTTCCGGCTGGGATTTGAACCCAGGGCGACACTCATGGAAGCCCAACGCTCTCGCCAATATACTATCGGATCTCTGTTGATCGGTGTCTTAATTATAATAAAAACAAAAAATGCACCTTAGTAATTATTGATCTAAAATCTTTGAAATCTAAAGGTCGAATGATTAAACTGACTCAGAATTTTCTTCCGTACATAAATAATCCATATTTGCAAAAGAAAGAAATTGAAAAAAAAAGGAATCTTCAAATTAGAATTGAAATATATACATGGAAGATTTTCGTTCCGGCCTGTACTCGAACCCAGTACCACGCGCTTGGAACCCAACGGTCTAGCCATTAGGCTATCGGAGCTCTGTCGATGGAAGTCTTAAATATAATAAAAACAAAAAATGCACCTTGGTAATTATTGATTCAAACACTTTGAAATTTACAGGTCGAACAATTAAACTGACTCCGAATTTTTCTCCCTACATAAATAATCAATATTCGCAAAAGAGAAAAATTAAAAAAAAAAGAAGAAGAAATTTCAAATTAGAAACTAAAAGTATACATTGAAGATTTTCGTTCAGGCTGGGACTCGAACCCAGGGCCACTCGCTTGGAAGCCTAACACTCTAGCCATTAGTCTATGGGAGCTCTGTCGGTGCGAGTTTTAAATATAATAAAAACAAAAAATGCACCTTGGTAATTGTTTATTTAAACACTTTGAAATCTTCGTGTCGAAAAATTAAACTGACTCAGAATTTTCTTCCCTACATAAATAATCAATAATTGCAAAGGAAAGAAATTGAAAAAAAAAAGAATTTTCAAATTAGAAATTAAATATATACATTGAAGATATTCGCTCCGGCTGGGACTCGAACCCAGGCCACTCGCTTGGAAGACCAGCGGTCTACCCATTAGGCTATCGGAGTTCTGTCGAGCGGAGTCTTACTGCCTGACTGATACTGCCTGACTGACAGACTGACTCACTGACTGACTGATACTGACTGACTGACTCACTGACTGACCGAGACTGACTGACTAACTGCCTGACTGACTGAGACTGGACTGACTGACTGACTGACTGACTAACTGACTGACTGAGACTGACTGACTGACTGCTTGACTCTCTGACTGGCTATTTCACTGACTGACTGAATGACTAAATGACTGACTGCTTGACTACCTGACTGACTGCTTGACTGACTAACTGACTGGACAGGACTGACCGACTGACTGACTGACAGACTGACTGAATAAGGATGACTGACAGACTGACTGAATAAAGCTGACTGACTGACTGACAGACTGACTGAATAAGGCTGACCGACTGACTGACTGCCTGACTGACTGACTGACTGAATGACTGACTGACTGACTGACCGAGACTGACTGACTGACTGACTGAGACTGGACTGGACTGACTGACTGACTGACTAACTGAGACTGACTGACTGCTTTAGTGACTAACTGACTGCACAGGACTGACCGACTGACTGACTGACTGACTGCCTGACTGACTGAATGACTGAATGACTGACTGACTGAGACTAAATGACTGACTGCTTGACTGACTGGCTGAAGGACTAACTGACTGACTGAGTGACTGACTGACTGGACTGACTGACTGAGACTGAATGACTGAGTGCTTGACTGATTGACTGTCAGACTGACTGACTGACTTCGCAAAAGGGAAAAATAAAAAAAAAAAAGAATTATAAAATTAGAAAAAAATATTTGCATTTAAGATTTCCTTTCCGGCCGGGACTCGAACCCAGTACCACGCGCTAGGAACCCAACGGTCTAGCCATTAGGCTATCGGAGCTCTGTCGATGGAAGTCTTAAATATAATAAAAACAAAAAATGCACCTTGGTAATTATTGATTCAAACACTTTGAAATTTACAGGTCGAATAATTAAACTGACTCAGAATTTTTCTCCCTACTTAAATAATCAATATTCGCAAAAGAGAAAAATTAAAAAAAAAAAAGAAGAGGAAATTTCAAATTAGAAACTAAAAGTATACATTGAAGATTTTCGTTCAGGCTGGGACTCGAACCCAGGGCCACTCGCTTGGAAGCCTAACACTCTAGCCATTAGTCTATGGGAGCTCTGTCGGTGGGAGTTTTAAATATAATAAAAACAAAAAATGCACCTTGGTAATTGTTTATTTAAACACTTTGAAATCTTCGTGTCGAAAAATTAAACTGACTCAGAATTTTCTTCCCTACATAAATAATCAATAATTGCAAAGGAAAGAAATTGAAAAAAAAAAGAATTTTCAAATTAGAAAAGAAATATTTACATTGAAGATATTCGCTCCGGCTGGGACTCGAACCCAGGCCACTCGCTTGGAAGACCAGCGGTCTAGCCATTATGCTATCGGAGTTCTGTCGAGCGGAGTCTTACTGCCTGACTGATACTGCCTGACTGACAGACTGACTCACTGACTGACTGATACTGACTGACTGACTCACTGACTGACCGAGACTGACTGACTAACTGCCTGACTGACTGAGACTGGACTGACTGACTGACTGACTGACTGACTGACTAACTGACTGACTGAGACTGACTGACTGACTGCTTGACTCTCTGACTGGCTATTTCACTGACTGACTGAATGACTAAATGACTGACTGACACTGACTGACTGACTGCTTGACTACCTGACTGACTGCTTGACTGACTAACTGACTGGACAGGACTGACCGACTGACTGACTGACAGACTGACTGAATAAGGATGACTGACAGACTGACTGAATAAGGCTGACTGACTGAATAAGGCTGACCGACTGACTGACTGCCTGACTGACTGACTGACTGAATGACTGACTGACCGAGACTGACTGACTGACTGACTGAGACTGGACTGGACTGACTGACTGACTGACTGACTGACTGAGACTGACTGACTGCTTTAGTGACTAACTGACTGCACAGGACTGACCGACTGACTGACTGACTGACTGCCTGACTGACTGACTGACTGAATGACTGACTGACTGAGACTAAATGACTGACTGCTTGACTGACTGGCTGAAGTACTAACTGACTGACTGAGTGACTGACTGACTGGACTGACTGACTGAGACTGAATGACTGAGTGCTTGACTGATTGACTGTCAGACTGACTGACTGACTTCGCAAAAGGGAAAAATAAAAAAAAAAGAATTATAAAATAAGAAAAAAATATTTGCATTTAAGATTTCCTTTCCGGCTGGGATTTGAACCCAGGGCGACACTCATGGAAGCCCAACGCTCTCGCCAATATACTATCGGATCTCTGTTGATCGGTGTCTTAATTATAATAAAAACAAAAAATGCACCTTAGTAATTATTGATCTAAAATCTTTGAAATCTAAAGGTCGAATGATTAAACTGACTCAGAATTTTCTTCCGTACATAAATAATCCATATTTGCAAAAGAAAGAAATTGAAAAAAAAAAGAATCTTCAAATTAGAAGAGCAATATATACATGGAAGATTTTCGTTCCGGCCGGGACTCGAACCCAGTTCCACGCGCTTGGAACCCAACGGTCTAGCCATTAGGCTATCGGAGCTCTGTCGATGGAAGTCTTAAATATAATAAAAACAAAAAATGCACCTTGGTAATTATTGATTCAAACACTTTGAAATTTACAGGTCGAATAATTAAACTGACTCAGAATTTTTCTCTCTACTTAAATAATCAATATTCGCAAAAGAGAAAAATTAAAAAAAAAAAGAAGAGGAAATTTCAAATTAGAAACTAAAAGTATACATTGAAGATTTTCGTTCAGGCTGGGACTCGAAACCAGGGCCACTCGCTTGGAAGCCTAACACTCTAGCCATTAGTCTATGGGAGCTCTGTCGGTGGGAGTTTTAAATATAATAAAAACAAAAAATGCACCTTGGTAATTGTTTATTTAAACACTTTGAAATCTTCGTGTCGAAAAATTAAACTGACTCAGAATTTTCTTCCCTACATAAATAATCAATAATTGCAAAGGAAAGAAATTGAAAAAAAAAAGAATTTTCAAATTAGAAAAGAAATATTTACATTGAAGATATTGGCTCCGGCTGGGACTCGAACCCAGGCCACTCGCTTGGAAGACCAGCGGTCTAGCCATTAAGCTATCGGAGTTCTGTCGAGCGGAGTCTTACTGCCTGACTGATACTGCCTGACTGACAGACTGACTCACTGACTGACTGATACTGACTGACTGACTCACTGACTGACCGAGACTGACTGACTAACTGCCTGACTGACTGAGACTGGACTGACTGACTGACTGACTGACTGACTGACTAACTGACTGACTGAGACTGACTGACTGACTGCTTGACTCTCTGACTGGCTATTTCACTGACTGACTGAATGACTAAATGACTGACTGCTTGACTACCTGACTGACTGCTTGACTGACTAACTGACTGGACAGGACTGACCGACTGACTGACTGACAGACTGACTGAATAAGGATGACTGACAGACTGACTGAATAAAGCTGACTGACTGACTGACAGACTGACTGAATAAGGCTGACCGACTGACTGACTGCCTGACTGACTGACTGACTGAATGACTGACTGACTGACTGACCGAGACTGACTGACTGACTGAATGAGACTGGACTGGACTGACTGACTGACTGACTAACTGAGACTGACTGACTGCTTTAGTGACTAACTGACTGCACAGGACTGACCGACTGACTGACTGACTGACTGCCTGACTGACTGAATGACTGAATGACTGACTGACTGAGACTAAATGACTGACTGCTTGACTGACTGGCTGAAGGACTAACTGACTGACTGAGTGACTGACTGACTGGACTGACTGACTGAGACTGAATGACTGAGTGCTTGACTGATTGACTGTCAGACTGACTGACTGACTTCGCAAAAGGGAAAAATAAAAAAAAAGAATTATAAAATTAGAAAAAAATATTTGCATTTAAGATTTCCTTTCCGGCCGGGACTCGAACCCAGTACCACGCGCTAGGAACCCAACGGTCTAGCCATTAGGCTATCGGAGCTCTGTCGATGGAAGTCTTAAATATAATAAAAACAAAAAATGCACCATGGTAATTATTGACTCAAACACTTTGAAATTTACAGGTCGAATAATTAAACTGACTCAGAATTTTTCTCCCTACTTAAATAATCAATATTCGCAAAAGAGAAAAATTAAAAAAAAAAGAAGAGGAAATTTCAAATTAGAAACTAAAAGTATACATTGAAGATTTTCGTTCAGGCTGGGACTCGAACCCAGGGCCACTCGCTTGGAAGCCTAACACTCTAGCCATTAGTCTATGGGAGCTCTGTCGGTGGGAGTTTTAAATATAATAAAAACAAAAAATGCACCTTGGTAATTGTTTATTTAAACACTTTGAAATCTTTGTGTCGAAAAATTAAACTGACTCAGAATTTTCTTCCCTACATAAATAATCAATAATTGCAAAGGAAAGAAATTGAAAAAAAAAGAATTTTCAAATTAGAAAAGAAATATTTACATTGAAGATATTCGCTCCGGCTGGGACTCGAACCCAGGCCACTCGCTTGGAAGACCAGCGGTCTAGCCATTATGCTATCGGAGTTCTGTCGAGCGGAGTCTTACTGCCTGACTGATACTGCCTGACTGACAGACTGACTCACTGACTGACTGATACTGACTGACTGACTCACTGACTGACCGAGACTGACTGACTAACTGCCTGACTGACTGAGACTGGACTGACTGACTGACTGACTGACTGACTGACTAACTGACTGACTGAGACTGACTGACTGACTGCTTGACTCTCTGACTGGCTATTTCACTGACTGACTGAATGACTAAATGACTGACTGACACTGACTGACTGACTGCTTGACTACCTGACTGACTCCTTGACTGACTAACTGACTGGACAGGACTGACCGACTGACTGACTGACAGACTGACTGAATAAGGATGACTGACAGACTGACTGAATAAGGCTGACTGACTGACTGACTGACAGACTGACTGAATAAGGCTGACCGACTGACTGACTGCCTGACTGACTGACTGACTGAATGACTGACTGACCGAGACTGACTGACTGACTGACTGAGACTGGACTGGACTGACTGACTGACTGACTGACTGACTGAGACTGGACTGGACTGACTGACTGACTGACTGACTGACTGAGACTGACTGACTGCTTTAGTGACTAACTGACTGCACAGGACTGACCGACTGACTGACTGACTGACTGCCTGACTGACTGACTGACTGAATGACTGACTGACTGAGACTAAATGACTGACTGCTTGACTGAGTGACTGACTGACTGGACTGACTGACTGAGACTGAATGACTGAGTGCTTGACTGATTGACTGTCAGACTGACTGACTGACTTCGCAAAAGGGAAAAATAAAAAAAAAAGAATTATAAAATTAGAAAAAAATATTTGCATTTAAGATTTCCTTTCCGGCCGGGACTCGAACCCAGTACCACGCGCTAGGACCCCAACGGTCTAGCCATTAGGCTATCGGAGCTCTGTCGATGGAAGTCTTAAATATAATAAAAACAAAAAATGCACCTTGGTAATTATTGATTCAAACACTTTGAAATTTACAGGTCGAATAATTAAACTGACTCAGAATTTTTCTCCCTACTTAAATAATCAATATTCGCAAAAGAGAAAAATTTAAAAAAAAAGAAGAGGAAATTTCAAATTAGAAACTAAAAGTATACATTGAAGATTTTCGTTCAGGCTGGGACTCGAACCCAGGGCCACTCGCTTGGAAGCCTAACACTCTAGCCATTACTCTATGGGAGCTCTGTCGGTGGGAGTTTTAAATATAATAAAAACAAAAAATGCACCTTGGTAATTGTTTATTTAAACACTTTGAAATCTTGGTGTCGAAAAATTAAACTGACTCAGAATTTTCTTCCCTACATAAATAATCAATAATTGCAAAGGAAAGAAATTGAAAAAAAAAAAGAATTTTCAAATTAGAAAAGAAATATTTACATTGAAGATATTCGCTCCGGCTGGGACTCGAACCCAGGCCACTCGCTTGGAAGACCAGCGGTCTAGTCATTAGGCTATCGGAGTTCGGTCGAGCGGAGTCTTACTGCCTGACTGATACTGCCTGACTGACAGACTGACTCACTGACTGACTGATACTGACTGACTGACTCACTGACTGACCGAGACTGACTGACTAACTGCCTGACTGACTGAGACTGGACTGACTGACTGACTGACTGACTGACTGACTAACTGACTGACTGAGACTGACTGACTGACTGCTTGACTCTCTGACTGGCTATTTCACTGACTGACTGAATGACTAAATGACTGACTGACACTGACTGACTGACTGCTTGACTACCTGACTGACTGCTTGACTGACTAACTGACTGGACAGGACTGACCGACTGACTGACTGACAGACTGACTGAATAAGGATGACTGACAGACTGACTGAATAAGGCTGACTGACTGACTGACTGACAGACTGACTGAATAAGGCTGACCGACTGACTGACTGCCTGACTGACTGACTGACTGACTGACTGACTGACCGAGACTGACTGACTGACTGACTGAGACTGGACTGGACTGACTGACTGACTGACTGACTGAGACTGACTGACTGCTTTAGTGACTAACTGACTGCACAGGACTGACCGACTGACTGACTGACTGACTGCCTGACTGACTGACTGACTGAATGACTGACTGATTGAGACTAAATGACTGACTGCTTGACTGACTGGCTGAAGGACTAACTGACTGACTGAGTGACTGACTGACTGGACTGACTGACTGAGACTGAATGACTGAGTGCTTGACTGATTGACTGTCAGACTGACTGACTGACTTCGCAAAAGGGAAAAATAAAAAAAAAAGAATTATAAAATTAGAAAAAAATATTTGCATTTAAGATTTCCTTTCCGGCTGGGATTTGAACCCAGGGCGACACTCATGGAAGCCCAACGCTCTCGCCAATATACTATCGGATCTCTGTTGATCGGTGTCTTAATTATAATAAAAACAAAAAATGCACCTTAGTAATTATTGATCTAAAATCTTTGAAATCTAAAGGTCGAATGATTAAACTGACTCAGAATTTTCTTCCGTACATAAATAATCCATATTTGCAAAAGAAAGAAATTGAAAAAAAAAAGAATCTTCAAATTAGAAGAGAAATATATACATGGAAGATTTTCGTTCCGGCCGGGACTCGAACCCAGTTCCACGCGCTTGGAACCCAACGGTCTAGCCATTAGGCTATCGGAGCTCTGTCGATGGAAGTCTTAAATATAATAAAAACAAAAAATGCACCTTGGTAATTATTGATTCAAACACTTTGAAATTTACAGGTCGAATAATTAAACTGACTCAGAATTTTTCTCCCTACATAAATAATCAATATTCGCAAAAGAGAAAAATTTAAAAAAAAAGAAGAAGAAATTTCAAATTAGAAACTAAAAGTATACATTGAAGATTTTCGTTCAGGCTGGGACTCGAACCCAGGGCCACTCGCTTGGAAGCCTAACACTCTAGCCATTAGTCTATGGGAGCTCTGTCGGTGGGAGTTTTAAATATAATAAAAACAAAAAATGCACCTTGGTAATTGTTTATTTAAACACTTTGAAATCTTCGTGTCGAAAAATTAAACTGACTCAGAATTTTCTTCCCTACATAAATAATCAATAATTGCAAAGGAAAGAAATTGAAAAAAAAAGAATTTTCAAATTAGAAAAGAAATATTTACATTGAAGATATTCGCTCCGGCTGGGACTCGAACCCAGGCCACTCGCTTGGAAGACCAGCGGTCTAGCCATTATGCTATCGGAGTTCTGTCGAGCGGAGTCTTACTGCCTGACTGATACTGCCTGACTGACAGACTGACTCACTGACTGACTGATACTGACTGACTGACTCACTGACTGACCGAGACTGACTGACTAACTGCCTGACTGACTGAGACTGGACTGACTGACTGACTGACTGACTGACTGACTAACTGACTGACTGAGACTGACTGACTGACTGCTTGACTCTCTGACTGGCTATTTCACTGACTGACTGAATGACTAAATGACTGACTGACACTGACTGACTGACTGCTTGACTACCTGACTGACTGCTTGACTGACTAACTGACTGGGCAGGACTGACCGACTGACAGACTGACAGACTGACTGAATAAGGATAACTGACAGACTGACTGAATAAGGCTGACTGACTGACTGACTGACAGACTGACTGAATAAGGCTGACCGACTGACTGACTGCCTGACTGACTGACTGACTGAATGACTGACTGACTGACTGACCGAGACTGACTGACTGACTGACTGAGACTGGACTGGACTGACTGACTGACTGACTGACTGAGACTGACTGACTGCTTTAGCGACTAACTGACTACACAGGACTGACCGACTGACTGACTGACTGACTGCCTGACTGACTGACTGACTGCCTGACTGACTGACTGAGACTAAATGACTGACTGCTTGACTGACTGGCTGAAGGACTAACTGACTGACTGAGTGACTGACTGACTGGACTGACTGACTGAGACTGAATGACTGAGTGCTTGACTGATTGACTGTCAGACTGACTGACTGACTTCGCAAAAGGGAAAAATAAAAAAAAAAGAATTATAAAATTAGAAAAAAATATTTGCATTTAAGATTTCCTTTCCGGCTGGGATTTGAACCCAGGGCGACACTCATGGAAGCCCAACGCTCTCGCCAATATACTATCGGATCTCTGTTGATCGGTGTCTTAATTATAATAAAAACAAAAAATGCACCTTAGTAATTATTGATCTAAAATCTTTGAAATCTAAAGGTCGAATGATTAAACTGACTCAGAATTTTCTTCCGTACATAAATAATCCATATTTGCAAAAGAAAGAAATTGAAAAAAAAAGAATCTTCAAATTAGAAGAGAAATATATACATGGAAGATTTTCGTTCCGGCCGGGACTCGAACCCAGTACCACGCGCTTGGAACCCAACGGTCTAGCCATTAGGCTATCGGAGCTCTGTCGATGGAAGTCTTAAATATAATAAAAACAAAAAATGCACCTTGGTAATTATTGATTCAAACACTTTGAAATTTACAGGTCGAATAATTAAACTGACTCAGAATTTTTCTCCCTACATAAATAATCAATATTCGCAAAAGAGAAAAATTAAAAAAAAAAGAAGAAGAAATTTCAAATTAGAAACTAAAAGTATACATTGAAGATTTTCGTTCAGGCTGGGACTCGAACCCAGGGCCACTCGCTTGGAAGCCTAACACTCTAGCCATTAGTCTATGGGAGCTCTGTCGGTGGGAGTTTTAAATATAATAAAAACAAAAAATGCACCTTGGTAATTGTTTATTTAAACACTTTGAAATCTTCGTGTCGAAAAATTAAACTGACTCAGAATTTTCTTCCCTACATAAATAATCAATAATTGCAAAGGAAAGAAATTGAAAAAAAAAAGAATTTTCAAATTAGAAAAGAAATATATACATTGAAGATATTCGCTCCGGCTGGGACTCGAACCCAGGCCACTCGCTTGGAAGACCAGCGGTCTAGCCATTAGGCTATCGGAGTTCTGTCGAGCGGAGTCTTACTGCCTGACTGATACTGCCTGACTGACAGACTGACTCACTGACTGACTGATACTGACAGACTGACTCACTTACTGACTGATACTGACTGACTGACTCACTGACTGACCGAGACTGACTGACTAACTGCCTGACTGACTGAGACTGGACTGACTGACTGACTGACTGACTGACTAACTGACTGACTGAGACTGACTGACTGACTGCTTGACTCTCTGACTGGCTATTTCACTGACTGACTGAATGACTAAATGACTGACTGACACTGACTGACTGACTGCTTGACTACCTGACTGACTGCTTGACTGACTAACTGACTGGACAGGACTGACCGACTGACTGACTGACAGACTGACTGAATAAGGATGACTGACAGACTGACTGAATAAGGCTGACTGACTGACTGACTGACAGACTGACTGAATAAGGCTGACCGACTGACTGACTGCCTGACTGACTGACTGACTGAATGACTGACTGACTGACTGACCGAGACTGACTGACTGACTGACTGAGACTGGACTGGACTGACTGACTGACTGACTGACTGAGACTGACTGACTGCTTTAGTGACTAACTGACTGCACAGGACAGACCGACTGACTGACTGACTGACTGCCTGACTGACTGACTGACTGAATGACTGACTGACTGAGACTAAATGACTGACTGCTTGACTGACTGGCTGAAGGACTAACTGACTGACTGAGTGACTGACTGACTGGACTGACTGACTGAGACTGAATGACTGAGTGCTTGACTGATTGACTGTCAGACTGACTGACTGACTTCGCAAAAGGGAAAAATAAAAAAAAAGAATTATAAAATTAGAAAAAAATATTTGCATTTAAGATTTCCTTTCCGGCCGGGACTCGAACCCTGTACCACGCGCTAGGAACCCTACGGTCTAGCCATTAGGCTATCGGAGCTCTGTCGATGGAAGTCTTAAATATAATAAAAACAAAAAATGCACCTTGGTAATTATTGATTCAAACACTTTGAAATTTACAGGTCGAATAATTAAACTGACTCAGAATTTTTCTCCCTACATAAATAATCATTATTCGCAAAAGAGAAAAATTAAAAAAAAAGAAGAAGAAATTTCAAATTAGAAACTAAAAGTATACATTGAAGATTTTCGTTCAGGCTGGGACTCGAACCCAGGGCCACTCGCTTGGAAGCCTAACACTCTAGCCATTAGTCTATGGGAGCTCTGTCGGTGGGAGTTTTAAATATAATAAAAACAAAAAATGCACCTTGGTAATTGTTTATTTAAACACTTTGAAATCTTCGTGTCGAAAAATTAAACTGACCCAGAATTTTCTTCCCTACATAAATAATCAATAATTGCAAAGGAAAGAAATTGAAAAAAAAAAGAATTTTCAAATTAGAAATTAAATATATACATTGAAGATATTCGCTCTGGCTGGGACTCGAACCCAGGCCACTCGCTTGGAAGACCAGCGGTCTACCCATTAGGCTATCGGAGTTCTGTCGAGCGGAGTCTTACTGCCTGACTGATACTGCCTGACTGACAGACTGACTCACTGACTGTCTGATACTGACTGACTGACTCACTGACTGACCGAGACTGACTGACTAACTGCCTGACTGACTGAGACTGGACTGCCTGACTGACTGACTGACTGACTAACTGACTGACTGAGACTGACTGACTGACTGCTTGACTCTCTGACTGGCTATTTCACTGACTGACTGAATGACTAAATGACTGACTGACACTGACTGACTGACTGCTTGACTACCTGACTGACTGCTTGACTGACTAACTGACTGGACAGGACTGACCGACTGACTGACTGACAGACTGACTGAATAAGGCTGACTGACTGACTGACTGACAGACAGACTGAATAAGGCTGACCGACTGACTGACTGCCTGACTGACTGACTGACTGAATGACTGACTGACTGACTGACCGAGACTGACTGACTAACTGACTGAGACTGGACTGGACTGACTGACTGACTGACTGACTGAGACTGACTGACTGCTTTAGTGACTAACTGACTCCACAGGACTGACCGACTGACTGACTGACTGACTGCCTGACTGACTGAATGACTGACTGACTGAGACTAAATGACTGACTGCTTGACTGACTGGCTGAAGGACTAACTGACTGACTGAGTGACTGACTGACTGGACTGACTGACTGAGACTGAATGACTGAGTGCTTGACTGATTGACTGTCAGACTGACTGACTGACTTCGCAAAAGGGAAAAATAAAAAAAAAAGAATTATAAAATTAGAAAAAAATATTTGCATTTAAGATTTCCTTTCCGGCTGGGATTTGAACCCAGGGCGACACTCTTGGAAGCCCAACGCTCTCGCCAATATACTATCGGATCTCTGTTGATCGGTGTCTTAAATATAATAAAAACAAAAAATGCACCTTGGTAATTATTGATTCAAACACTTTGAAATTTACAGGTCGAATAATTAAACTGACTCAGAATTTTTCTCCCTACATAAATAATCAATATTCGCAAAAGAGAAAAATTAAAAAAAAAGAAGAAGAAATTTCAAATTAGAAACTAAAAGTATACATTGAAGATTTTCGTTCAGGCTGGGACTCGAACCCAGGGCCACTCGCTTGGAAGCCTAACACTCTAGCCATTAGTCTATGGGAGCTCTGTCGGTGGGAGTTTTAAATATAATAAAAACAAAAAATGCACCTTTGTAATTGTTTATTTAAACACTTTGAAATCTTCGTGTCGAAAAATTAAACTGACTCAGAATTTTCTTCCCTACATAAATAATCAATAATTGCAAAGGAAAGAAATTGAAAAAAAAAAGAATTTTCAAATTAGAAAAGAAATATATACATTGAAGATATTCGCTCCGGCTGGGACTCGAACCCAGGCCACTCGCTTGGAAGACCAGCGGTCTAGCCATTAGGCTATCGGAGTTCTGTCGAGCGGAGTCTTACTGCCTGACTGATACTGCCTGACTGACAGACTGACTCACTGACTGACTGATACTGACTGACTGACTCACTGACTGACCGAGACTGACTGACTAACTGCCTGACTGACTGAGACTGGACTGACTGACTGACTGACTGACTGACTGACTAACTGACTGACTGAGACTGACTGACTGACTGCTTGACTCTCTGACTGGCTATTTCACTGACTGACTGAATGACTAAATGACTGACTGACACTGACTGACTGACTGCTTGACTACCTGACTGACTGCTTGACTGACTAACTGACTGGACAGGACTGACCGACTGACTGACTGACAGACTGACTGAATAAGGCTGACTGACTGACTGACTGACAGACTGACTGAATAAGGCTGACCGACTGACTGAATAAGGCTGACCGACTGACTGACTGCCTGACTGACTGACTGACTGAATGACTGACTGACTGACTGACCGAGACTGACTGACTGACTGACTGAGACTGGACTGGACTGACTGACTGAGACTGACTGACTGCTTTAGTGACTAACTGACTGCACAGGACTGACCGACTGACTGACTGACTGACTGCCTGACTGACTGACTGACTGAATGACTGACTGACTGAGACTAAATGACTGACTGCTTGACTGCCTGGCTGAAGGACTAACTGACTGACTGAGTGACTGACTGACTGGACTGACTGACTGAGACTGAGTGACTGAGTGCTTGACTGATTGACTGTCAGACTGACTGACTGACTTCGCAAAAGGGAAAAATAAAAAAAAAAGAATTATAAAATTAGAAAAAAATATTTGCATTTAAGATTTCCTTTCCGGCCGGGACTCGAACCCAGTACCACGCGCTAGGAACCCAACGGTCTAGCCATTAGGCTATCGGAGCTCTGTCGATGGAAGTCTTAAATATAATAAAAACAAAAAATGCACCTTGGTAATTATTGATTCAAACACTTTGAAATTTACAGGTCGAATAATTAAACTGACTCAGAATTTTTCTCCCTACATAAATAATCAATATTCGCAAAAGAGAAAAATTAAAAAAAAAAGAAGAAGAAATTTCAAATTAGAAACTAAAAGTATACATTGAAGATTTTCGTTCAGGCTGGGACTCGAACCCAGGGACACTCGCTTGGAAGCCTAACACTCTAGCCATTAGTCTATGGGAGCTCTGTCGGTAGGAGTTTTAAATATAATAAAAACAAAAAATGCACCTTGGTAATTGTTTATTTAAACACTTTGAAATCTTCGTGTCGAAAAATTAAACTGACTCAGAATTTTCTTCCCTACACAAATAATCAATAATTGCAAAGGAAAGAAATTGAAAAAAAAAAAGAATTTTCAAATTAGAAAAGAAATATATACATTGAAGATATTCGCTCCGGCTGGGACTCGAACCCAGGCCACTCGCTTGGAAGACGAGCGGTCTAGCCATTAGGCTATCGGAGTTCTGTCGAGCGGAGTCTTACTGCCTGACTGATACTGCCTGACTGACAGACTGACTCACTGACTGACTGATACTGACTGATTGACTCACTGACTGACCGAGACTGACTGACTAACTGCCTGACTGACTGAGACTGGACTGACTGACTGACTGACTGACTGACTAACTGACTGACTGAGACTGACTGACTGACTGCTTGACTCTCTGACTGGCTATTTCACTGACTGACTGAATGACTAAATGACTGACTGACACTGACTGACTGACTGCTTGACTACCTGACTGACTGCTTGACTGACTAACTGACTGGACAGGACTGACCGACTGACTGACTGACAGACTGACTGAATAAGGCTGACTGACTGACTGACTGACAGACTGACTGAATAAGGCTGACCGACTGACTGACTGCCTGACTGACTGACTGACTGAATGACTGACTGACTGACTGACCGAGACTGACTGACTGACTGACTGACTGAGACTGGACTGGACTGACTGACTGACTGACTGACTGAGACTGACTGACTGCTTTAGTGACTAACTGACTGCACAGGACTGACCGACTGACTGACTGACTGACTGCCTGACTGACTGACTGAATGACTGACTGACTGAGACTAAATGACTGACTGCTTGACTGACTGGCTGAAGGACTAACTGACTGACTGAGTGACTGACTGACTGGACTGACTGACTGAGACTGAATGACTGAGTGCTTGACTGATTGACTGTCAGACTGACTGACTGACTTCGCAAAAGGGAAAAATAAAAAAAAGAATTATAAAATTAGAAAAAAATATTTGCATTTTAGATTTCCTTTCCGGCCGGGACTCGAACCCAGTACCACGCGCTAGGAACCCAACGGTCTAGCCATTAGGCTATCGGAGCTCTGTCGATGGAAGTCTTAAATATAATAAAAACAAAAAATGCACCTTGGTAATTATTGATTCAAACACTTTGAAATTTACAGGTCGAATAATTAAACTGACTCAGAATTTTTCTCCCTACATAAATAATCAATATTCGCAAAAGAGAAAAATTAAAAAAAAAAGAAGAAGGAATTTCAAATTAGAAACTAAAAGTATACATTGAAGATTTTCGTTCAGGCTGGGACACGAACCTAGGGCCACTCGCTTGGAAGCCTAACACTCTAGCCATTAGTCTATGGGAGCTCTGTCGGTGGGAGTTTTAAATATAATAAAAACAAAAAATGCACCTTGGTAATTGTTTATTTAAACACTTTGAAATCTTCGTGTCGAAAAATTAAACTGACTCAGAATTTTCTTCCCTACATAAATAATCAATAATTGCAAAGGAAAGAAATTGAAAAAAAAAAGAATTTTCAAATTAGAAAAGAAATATATACATTGAAGATATTCGCTCCGGCTGGGACTCGAACCCAGGCCACTCGCTTGGAAGACCAGCGGTCTAGCCATTAGGCTATCGGAGTTCTGTCGAGCGGAGTCTTACTGCCTGACTGATACTGCCTGACTGACAGACTGACTCACTGACTGACTGATACTGACTGACTGACTCACTGACTGACCGTGACTGACTGACTGACTGACTAACTGACTGGCTGAGACTGACTGACTGACTGCTTGACTCTCTGACTGGCTATTTCACTGACAGACTGAATGACTAAATGACTGACTGACACTGACTGACTGACTGCTTGACTACCTGACTGACTGCTTGACTGACTAACTGACTGGACAGGACTGACCGACTGACTGACTGACAGACTGACTGAATAAGGATGACTGACAGACTGACTGAATAAGGCTGACTGACTGACTGACTGACAGACTGACTGAATAAGGCTGACCGACTGACTGCCTGACTGACTGACTGACTGACTGAATGACTGACTGACTGACTGACCGAGACTGACTGACTGACTGACTGAGACTGGACTGGACTGACTGACTGACTGACTGACTGAGACTGACTGACTGCTTTAGTGACTAACTGACTGCACAGGACTGACCGACTGACTGACTGACTGACTGCCTGACTGACTGACTGACTGAATGACTGACTGACTGAGACTAAATGACTGACTGCTTGACTGACTGGCTGAAGGACTAACTGACTGACTGAGTGACTGACTGACTGGACTGACTGACTGAGACTGAATGACTGAGTGCTTGACTGATTGACTGTCAGACTGACTGACTGACTTCGCAAAAGGGAAAAATAAAAAAAAAGAATTATAAAATTAGAAAAGAATATTTGCATTTAAGATTTCCTTTCCGGCTGGGATTTGAACCCAGGGCGACACTCATGGAAGCCCAACGCTCTCGCCAATATACTATCGGATCTCTGTTGATCGGTGTCTTAATTATAATAAAAACAAAAAATGCACCTTAGTAATTATTGATCTAAAATCTTTGAAATCTAAAGGTCGAATGATTAAACTGACTCAGAATTTTCTTCCGTACATAAATAATCCATATTTGCAAAAGAAAGAAATTGAAAAAAAAAGAATCTTCAAATTAGAAGATAAATATATACATGGAAGATTTTCGTTCCGGCCGGGACTCGAACCCAGTACCACGCGCTTGGAACCCAACGGTCTAGCCATTAGGCTATCGGAGCTCTGTCGATGGAAATCTTAAATATAATAAAAACAAAAAATGCACCTTGGTAATTATTGATTCAAACACTTTGAAATTTACAGGTCGAATAATTAAACTGACTCAGAATTTTTCTCCCTACATAAATAATCAATATTCGCAAAAGAGAAAAATTAAAAAAAAAGAAGAAGAAATTTCAAATTAGAAACTAAAAGTATACATTGAAGATTTTCGTTCAGGCTGGGACTCGAACCCAGGGCCACTCGCTTGGAAGCCTAACACTCTAGCCATTAGTCTATGGGAGCTCTGTCGGTGGGAGTTTTAAATATAATAAAAACAAAAAATGCACCTTGGTAATTGTTTATTTAAACACTTTGAAATCTTCGTGTCGAAAAATTAAACTGACTCAGAATTTTCTTCCCTACATAAATAATCAATAATTGCAAAGGAAAGAAATTGAAAAAAAAAGAATTTTCAAATTAGAAAAGAAATATATACATTGAAGATATTCGCTCCGGCTGGGACTCGAACCCAGGCCACTCGCTTGGAAGACCAGCGGTCTAGCCATTAGGCTATCGGAGTTCTGTCGAGCGGAGTCTTACTGCCTGACTGATACTGCCTGACTGACAGACTGACTGATACTGACTGACTGACTCACTGACTGACCGAGACTGACTGACTAACTGCCTGACTGACTGAGACTGGACTGACTGACTGACTGACTGACTGACTGACTGACTAACTGACTGACTGAGACTGACTGACTGACTGCTTGACTCTCTGACTGGCTATTTCACTGACTGACTGAATGACTAAATGACTGACTGACACTGACTGACTGACTGCTTGACTACCTGACTGACTGCTTGACTGACTAACTGACTGGACAGGACTGACCGACTGACTGACTGACAGACTGACTGAATAAGGCTGACTGACTGACTGACTGACAGACTGACTGAATAAGGCTGACCGACTGACTGAATAAGGCTGACCGACTGACTGACTGCCTGACTGACTGACTGACTGAATGACTGACTGACTGACTGACCGAGACTGACTGACTGACTGACTGAGACTGGACTGGACTGACTGACTGACTGACTGACTGAGACTGACTGACTGCTTTAGTGACTAACTGACTGCACAGGACTGACCGACTGACTGACTGACTGACTGCCTGACTGACTGACTGACTGACTGACTGAGACTAAATGACTGACTGCTTGACTGACTGGCTGAAGGACTAACTGACTGACTGAGTGACTGACTGACTGGACTGACTGACTGAGACTGAATGACTGAGTGCTTGACTGATTGACTGTCAGACTGACTGACTGACTTTGCAAAAGGGAAAAATAAAAAAAAAAGAATTATAAAATTAGAAAAAAATATTTGCATTTAAGATTTCCTTTCCGGCCGGGACTCGAACCCAGTACCACGCGCTAGGAACCCAACGGTCTAGCCATTAGGCTATCGGAGCTCTGTCGATGGAAGTCTTAAATATAATAAAAACAAAAAATGCACCTTGGTAATTATTGATTCAAACACTTTGAAATTTACAGGTCGAATAATTAAACTGACTCAGAATTTTTCTCCCTACATAAATAATCAATATTCGCAAAAGAGAAAAATTAAAAAAAAGAAGAAGAAATTTCAAATTAGAAACTAAAAGTATACATTGAAGATTTTCGTTCAGGCTGGGACTCGAACCCAGGGCCACTCGCTTGGAAGCCTAACACTCTAGCCATTAGTCTATGGGAGCTCTGTCGGTGGGAGTTTTAAATATAATAAAAACAAAAAATGCACCTTTGTAATTGTTTATTTAAACACTTTGAAATCTTCGTGTCGAAAAATTAAACTGACTCAGAATTTTCTTCCCTACATAAATAATCAATAATTGCAAAGGAAAGAAATTGAAAAAAAAAAGAATTTTCAAATTAGAAAAGAAATATATACATTGAAGATATTCGCTCCGGCTGGGACTCGAACCCAGGCCACTCGCTTGGAAGACCAGCGGTCTAGCCATTAGGCTATCGGAGTTCTGTCGAGCGGAGTCTTACTGCCTGACTGATACTGCCTGACTGACAGACTGACTCACTGACTGACTGATACTGACTGACTGACTCACTGACTGACTGATACTGACTGACTGACTCACTGACTGACCGAGACTGACTGACTAACTGCCTGACTGACTGAGACTGGACTGACTGACTGACTGACTGACTGACTGACTAACTGACTGACTGAGACTGACTGACTGACTGCTTGACTCTCTGACTGGCTATTTCACTGACTGACTGAATGACTAAATGACTGACTGACACTGACTGACTGACTGCTTGACTACCTGACTGACTGCTTGACTGACTAACTGACTGGACAGGACTGACCGACTGACTGACTGACAGACTGACTGAATAAGGCTGACTGACTGACTGACTGACAGACTGACTGAATAAGGCTGACCGACTGACTGAATAAGGCTGACCGACTGACTGACTGCCTGACTGACTGACTGACTGAATGACTGACTGACTGACTGACCGAGACTGACTGACTGACTGACTGAGACTGGACTGGACTGACTGACTGACTGACTGAGACTGACTGACTGCTTTAGTGACTAACTGACTGCACAGGACTGACCGACTGACTGACTGACTGACTGCCTGACTGACTGACTGACTGAATGACTGACTGACTGAGACTAAATGACTGACTGCTTGACTGCCTGGCTGAAGGACTAACTGACTGACTGAGTGACTGACTGACTGGACTGACTGACTGAGACTGAGTGACTGAGTGCTTGACTGATTGACTGTCAGACTGACTGACTGACTTCGCAAAAGGGAAAAATAAAAAAAAAAGAATTATAAAATTAGAAAAAAATATTTGCATTTAAGATTTCCTTTCCGGCCGGGACTCGAACCCAGTACCACGCGCTAGGAACCCAACGGTCTAGCCATTAGGCTATCGGAGCTCTGTCGATGGAAGTCTTAAATATAATAAAAACAAAAAATGCACCTTGGTAATTATTGATTCAAACACTTTGAAATTTACAGGTCGAATAATTAAACTGACTCAGAATTTTTCTCCCTACATAAATAATCAATATTCGCAAAAGAGAAAAATTAAAAAAAAAAGAAGAAGAAATTTCAAATTAGAAACTAAAAGTATACATTGAAGATTTTCGTTCAGGCTGGGACTCGAACCCAGGGACACTCGCTTGGAAGCCTAACACTCTAGCCATTAGTCTATGGGAGCTCTGTCGGTAGGAGTTTTAAATATAATAAAAACAAAAAATGCACCTTGGTAATTGTTTATTTAAACACTTTGAAATCTTCGTGTCGAAAAATTAAACTGACTCAGAATTTTCTTCCCTACATAAATAATCAATAATTGCAAAGGAAAGAAATTGAAAAAAAAAAGAATTTTCAAATTAGAAAAGAAATATATACATTGAAGATATTCGCTCCGGCTGGGACTCGAACCTAGGCCACTCGCTTGGAAGACCAGCGGTCTAGCCATTAGGCTATCGGAGTTCTGTCGAGCGGAGTCTTACTGCCTGACTGATACTGCCTGACTGACAGACTGACTCACTGACTGACTGATACTGACTGATTGACTCACTGACTGACCGAGACTGACTGACTAACTGCCTGACTGACTGAGACTGGACTGACTGACTGACTGACTGACTGACTGACTAACTGACTGACTGAGACTGACTGCTTGACTCTCTGACTGGCTATTTCACTGACTGACTGAATGACTAAATGACTGACTGACACTGACTGACTGACTGCTTGACTACCTGACTGACTGCTTGACTGACTAACTGACTGGACAGGACTGACCGACTGACTGACTGACAGACTGACTGAATAAGGATGACTGACAGACTGACTGAATAAGGCTGACTGACTGACTGACTGACAGACTGACTGAATAAGGCTGACCGACTGACTGACTGCCTGACTGACTGACTGACTGAATGACTGACTGACTGACTGACCGAGACTGACTGACTGACTGACTGAGACTGGACTGGACTGACTGACTGACTGACTGACTGAGACTGACTGACTGCTTTAGTGACTAACTGACTGCACAGGACTGACCGACTGACTGACTGACTGACTGCCTGACTGACTGACTGAATGACTGACTGACTGAGACTAAATGACTGACTGCTTGACTGACTGGCTGAAGGACTAACTGACTGACTGAGTGACTGACTGACTGAGTGACTGACTGACTGAGACTGAATGACTGAGTGCTTGACTGATTGACTGTCAGACTGACTGACTGACTTCGCAAAAGGGAAAAATAAAAAAAAAGAATTATAAAATTAGAAAAAAATATTTGCATTTTAGATTTCCTTTCCGGCCGGGACTCGAACCCAGTACCACGCGCTAGGAACCCAACGGTCTAGCCATTAGGCTATCGGAGCTCTGTCGATGGAAGTCTTAAATATAATAAAAACAAAAAATGCACCTTGGTAATTATTGATTCAAACACTTTGAAATTTACAGGTCGAATAATTAAACTGACTCAGAATTTTTCTCCCTACATAAATAATCAATATTCGCAAAAGAGAAAAAATAAAAAAAAAAGAAGAAGGAATTTCAAATTAGAAACTAAAAGTATACATTGAAGATTTTCGTTCAGGCTGGGACACGAACCCAGGGCCACTCGCTTGGAAGCCTAACACTCTAGCCATTAGTCTATGGGAGCTCTGTCGGTGGGAGTTTTAAATATAATAAAAACAAAAAATGCACCTTGGTAATTGTTTATTTAAACACTTTGAAATCTTCGTGTCGAAAAATTAAACTGACTCAGAATTTTCTTCCCTACATAAATAATCAATAATTGCAAAGGAAAGAAATTGAAAAAAAAAGAATTTTCAAATTAGAAAAGAAATATATACATTGAAGATATTCGCTCCGGCTGGGACTCGAACCCAGGCCACTCGCTTGGAAGACCAGCGGTCTAGCCATTAGGCTATCGGAGTTCTGTCGAGCGGAGTCTTACTGCCTGACTGATACTGCCTGACTGACAGACTGACTCACTGACTGACTGATACTGACTGACTGACTCACTGACTGACCGTGACTGACTGACTGACTGACTAACTGACTGGCTGAGACTGACTGACTGACTGCTTGACTCTCTGACTGGCTATTTCACTGACAGACTGAATGACTAAATGACTGACTGACACTGACTGACTGACTGCTTGACTACCTGACTGACTGCTTGACTGACTAACTGACTGGACAGGACTGACCGACTGACTGACTGACAGACTGACTGAATAAGGATGACTGACAGACTGACTGAATAAGGCTGACTGACTGACTGACTGACAGACTGACTGAATAAGGCTGACCGACTGACTGACTGCCTGACTGACTGACTGACTGACTGACTGACTGACCGAGACTGACTGACTGACTGACTGAGACTGGACTGGACTGACTGACTGACTGACTGACTGAGACTGACTGACTGCTTTAGTGACTAACTGACTGCACAGGACTGACCGACTGACTGACTGACTGACTGCCTGACTGACTGACTGACTGAATGACTGACTGACTGAGACTAAATGACTGACTGCTTGACTGACTGGCTGAAGGACTAACTGACTGACTGAGTGACTGACTGACTGGACTGACTGACTGAGACTGAATGACTGAGTGCTTGACTGATTGACTGTCAGACTGACTGACTGACTTCGCAAAAGGGAAAAATAAAAAAAAAGAATTATAAAATTAGAAAAGAATATTTGCATTTAAGATTTCCTTTCCGGCTGGGATTTGAACCCAGGGCGACACTCATGGAAGCCCAACGCTCTCGCCAATATACTATCGGATCTCTGTTGATCGGTGTCTTAATTATAATAAAAACAAAAAATGCACCTTAGTAATTATTGATCTAAAATCTTTGAAATCTAAAGGTCGAATGATTAAACTGACTCAGAATTTTCTTCCGTACATAAATAATCCATATTTGCAAAAGAAAGAAATTGAAAAAAAAAGAATCTTCAAATTAGAAGATAAATATATACATGGAAGATTTTCGTTCCGGCCGGGACTCGAACCCAGTACCACGCGCTTGGAACCCAACGGTCTAGCCATTAGGCTATCGGAGCTCTGTCGATGGAAGTCTTAAATATAATAAAAACAAAAAATGCACCTTGGTAATTATTGATTCAAACACTTTGAAATTTACAGGTCGAATAATTAAACTGACTCAGAATTTTTCTCCCTACATAAATAATCAATATTCGCAAAAGAGAAAAATTAAAAAAAAAAGAAGAAGAAATTTCAAATTAGAAACTAAAAGTATACATTGAAGATTTTCGTTGAGGCTGGGACTCGAACCCAGGGCCACTCGCTTGGAAGCCTAACACTCTAGCCATTAGTCTATGGGAGCTCTGTCGGTGGGAGTTTTAAATATAATAAAAACAAAAAATGCACCTTGGTAATTGTTTATTTAAACACTTTGAAATCTTCGTGTCGAAAAATTAAACTGACTCAGAATTTTCTTCCCTACATAAATAATCAATAATTGCAAAGGAAAGAAATTGAAAAAAAAAGAATTTTCAAATTAGAAAAGAAATATATACATTGAAGATATTCGCTCCGGCTGGGACTCGAACCCAGGCCACTCGCTTGGAAGACCAGCGGTCTAGCCATTAGGCTATCGGAGTTCTGGCGAGCGGAGTCTTACTGCCTGACTGATACTGCCTGACTGACAGACTGACTCACTGACTGACTGATACTGACTGACTGACTCACTGACTGACCGAGACTGACTGACTAACTGCCTGACTGACTGAGACTGGACTGACTGACTGACTGACTGACTAACTGACTGACTGAGACTGACTGACTGACTGCTTGACTCTCTGACTGGCTATTTCACTGACTGACTGAATGACTAAATGACTGACTGACACTGACTGACTGACTGCTTGACTACCTGACTGACTGCTTGACTGACTAACTGACTGGACAGGACTGACCGACTGACTGACTGACAGACTGACTGAATAAGGATGACTGACTGACTGACTGAATAAGGCTGACTGACTGACTGACAGACTGAATAAGGCTGACCGACTGACTGACTGCCTGAGTGACTGACTGACTGAATGACTGACTGACTGACTGACCGAGACTGACTGACTGACTGACTGAGACTGGACTGGACTGACTGACTGACTGACTGACTGAGAGTGACTGACTGCTTTAGTGACTAACTGACTGCACAGGACTGACCGACTGACTGACTGACTGACTGCCTGACTGACTGACTGACTAAATGACTGACTGACTGAGACTAAATGACTGACTGCTTGACTGACTGGCTGAAGGACTAACTGACTGACTGAGTGACTGACTGACTGGACTGACTGACTGAGACTGAATGACTGAGTGCTTGACTGATTGACTGTCAGACTGACTGACTGACTTCGCAAAAGGGAAAAATAAAAAAAAGAATTATAAAATTAGAAAAAAATATTTGCATTTAAGATTTCCTTTCCGGCCGGGACTCGAACCCAGTACCACGCGCTAGGAACCCAACGGTCTAGCCATTAGGCTATCGGAGCTCTGTCGATGGAAGTCTTAAATATAATAAAAACAAAAAATGCACCTTGGTAATTATTGATTCAAACACTTTGAAATTTACAGGTCGAATAATTAAACTGACTCAGAATTTTTCTCCCTACATAAATAATCAATATTCGCAAAAGAGAAAAATTTAAAAAAAAAGAAGAAGAAATTTCAAATTAGAAACTAAAAGTATACATTGAAGATTTTCGTTCAGGCTGGGACTCGAACCCAGGGCCACTCGCTTGGAAGCCTAACACTCTAGCCATTAGTCTATGGGAGCTCTGTCGGTGGGAGTTTTAAATATAATAAAAACAAAAAATGCACCTTGGTAATTGTTTATTTAAACACTTTGAAATCTTCGTGTCGAAAAATTAAACTGACTCAGAATTTTCTTCCCTACATAAATAATCAATAATTGCAAAGGAAAGAAATTGAAAAAAAAAAGAATTTTCAAATTAGAAAAGAAATATATACATTGAAGATATTCGCTCCGGCTGGGACTCGAACCCAGGCCACTCGCTTGGAAGACCAGCGGTCTAGCCATTAGGCTATCGGAGTTCTGTCGAGCGGAGTCTTACTGCCTGACTGATACTGCCTGACTGACAGACTGACTCACTGACTGACTGATACTGACTGACTGACTCACTGACTGACCGAGACTGACTGACTTACTGCCTGACTGACTGAGACTGGACTGACTGACTGACTGACTGACTGACTGACTAACTGACTGACTGAGACTGACTGACTGACTGCTTGACTCTCTGACTGGCTATTTCACTGACTGACTGAATGACTAAATGACTGACTGACACTGACTGACTGACTGCTTGACTACCTGACTGACTGCTTGACTACCTGACTGACTGCTTGACTACCTGACTGACTGCTTGACTGACTAACTGACTGGACAGGACTGACCGACTGACTGACTGACAGACTGACTGAATAAGGCTGACTGACTGACTGACTGACAGACTAACTGAATAAGGCTGACCGACTGACTGACTGCCTGACTGACTGACTGAATGAATGACTGACTGACTGACCGAGACTGACTGACTGACTGACTGAGACTGGACAGGACTGACTGACTGACTGACTGACTGAGACTGACTGACTGCTTTAGTGACTAACTGACTGCACAGGACTGACCGACTGACTGACTGACTGACTGCCTGACTGACTGACTGACTGAATGACTGAGACTAAATGACTGACTGATTGACTGACTGACTGAGACTGGACTGACTGACTGACTGACTGACTGACTGACTAACTGACTGACTGAGACTGACTGACTGACTGCTTGACTCTCTGACTGGCTATTTCACTGACTGACTGAATGGCTAAATGACTGACTGACACTGACTGACTGACTGCTTGACTACCTGACTGACTGCTTGACTGACTAACTGACTGGACAGGACTGACCGACTGACTGACTGACAGACTGACTGAATAAGGATGACTGACAGACTGACTGAATAAGGCTGACTGACTGACAGACTGACTGAATAAGGCTGACCGACTGACTGACTGCCTGACTGACTGACTGACTGAATGACTGACTGACTGACTGACTGACCGAGACTGACTGACTGACTGACTGAGACTGGACTGGACTGACTGACTGAGACTGACTGACTGCTTTAGTGACTAACTGACTGCACAGGACTGACCGACTGACTGACTGACTGACTGCCTGACTGACTGACTGACTGAATGACTGACTGACTGAGACTAAATGACTGACTGCTTGACTGACTGGCTGAAGGACTAACTGACTGACTGAGTGACTGACTGACTGGACTGACTGACTGAGACTGAATGACTGAGTGCTTGACTGATTGACTGTCAGACTGACTGACTGACTTCGCAAAAGGGAAAAATAAAAAAAAAAGAATTATAAAATTAGAAAAAAATATTTGCATTTAAGATTTCCTTTCCGGCCGGGACTCGAACCCAGTACCACGCGCTAGGAACCCAACGGTCTAGCCATTAGGCTATCGGAGCTCTGCCGATGGAAGTCTTAAATATAATAAAAACAAAAAATGCACCTTGGTAATTATTGATTCAAACACTTTGAAATTTACAGGTCGAATAATTAAACTGACTCAGAATTTTTCTCCCAACATAAATAATCAATATTCGCAAAAGAGAAAAATTAAAAAAAAAAAGAAGAAGAAATTTCAAATTAGAAACTAAAAGTATACATTGAAGATTTTCGTTCAGGCTGGGACTCGAACCCAGGGCCACTCGCTTGGAAGCCTAACACTCTAGCCATTAGTCTATGGGAGCTCTGTCGGTGGGAGTTTTAAATATAATAAAAACAAAAAATGCACCTTGGTAATTGTTTATTTAAATACTTTGAAATCTTCGTGTCGAAAAATTAAACTGACTCAGAATTTTCTTCCCTACATAAATAATCAATAATTGCAAAGGAAAGAAATTGAAAAAAAAAAGAATTTTCAAATTAGAAAAGAAATATATACATTGAAGATATTCGCTCCGGCTGGGACTCGAACCCAGGCCACTCGCTTGGAAGACCAGCGGTCTAGCCATTAGGCTATCGGAGTTCTGTCGAGCGGAGTCTTACTGCCTGACTGATACTGCCTGACTGACAGACTGACTCACTAACTGACTGACTCACTGACTGACCGAGACTGACTGACTAACTGCCTGACTGACTGAGACTGGACTGACTAACTGACTGACTGACTGACTGACTAACTGACTGACTGAGACTGACTGACTGACTGCTTGACTCTCTGACTGGCTATTTCACTGACTGACTGAATGACTAAATGACTGACTGACACTGACTGACTGACTGCTTGACTACCTGACTGACTGCTTGACTGACTAACTGACTGGACAGGACTGACCGACTGACTGACTGACAGACTGACTGAATAAGGATGACTGACAGACTGACTGAATAAGGCTGACTGACTGACTGACTGACAGACTGACTGAATAAGGCTGACCGACTGACTGACTGCCTGACTGACTGACTGACTGACTGACTGACTGAGACTGACTGACTGCTTTAGTGACTAACTGACTGCACAGGACTGACCGACTGACTGACTGACTGACTGCCTGACTGACTGACTGACTGAATGACTGACTGACTGAGACTAAATGACTGACTGCTTGACTGACTGGCTGAAGGACTAACTGACTGACTGAGTGACTGACTGACTGGACTGACTGACTGAGACTGAATGACTGAGTGCTTGACTGATTGACTGTCAGACTGACTGACTGACTTCGCAAAAGGGAAAAATAAAAAAAAAGAATTATAAAATTAGAAAAAAATATTTGCATTTAAGATTTCCTTTCCGGCTGGGATTTGAACCCAGGGCGACACTCATGGAAGCCCAACGCTCTCGCCAATATACTATCGGATCTCTGTTGATCGGTGTCTTAATTATAATAAAAACAAAAAATGCACCTTAGTAATTATTGATCTAAAATCTTTGAAATCTAAAGGTCGAATGATTAAACTGACTCAGAATTTTCTTCCGTACATAAATAATCCATATTTGCAAAAGAAAGAAATTGAAAAAAAAAGAATCTTCAAATTAGAAGAGAAATATATACATCGAAGATTTTCGTTCCGGCCGGGACTCGAACCCAGTACCACGCGCTTAGAACCCAACGGTCTAGCCATTAGGCTATCGGAGCTCTGTCGATGGAAGTCTTAAATATAATAAAAACAAAAAATGCACCTTGGTAATTATTGATTCAAACACTTTGAAATTTACAGGTCGAATAATTAAACTGACTCAGAATTTTTCTCCCTACATAAATAATCAATATTCGCAAAAGAGAAAAATTAAAAAAAAAGAAGAAGAAATTTCAAATTAGAAACTAAAAGTATACATTGAAGATTTTCGTTCAGGCTGGGACTCGAACCCAGGGCCACTCGCTTGGAAGCCTAACACTCTAGCCATTAGTCTATGGGAGCTCTGTCGGTGGGAGTTTTAAATATAATAAAAACAAAAAATGCACCTTGGTAATTGTTTATTTAAACACTTTGAAATCTTCGTGTCGAAAAATTAAACTGACTCAGAATTTTCTTCCCTACATAAATAATCAATAATTGCAAAGGAAAGAAATTGAAAAAAAAAAAATTTTCAAATTAGAAAAGAAATATATACATTGAAGATATTCGCTCCGAATGGGACTCGAACCCAGGCCACTCGCTTGGAAGACCAGCGGTTTAGCCATTAGGCTATCGGAGTTCTGTCGAGCGGAGTCTTACTGCCTGACTGATACTGCCTGACTGACAGACTGACTCACTGACTGACTGATACTGACTGACTGACTCACTGACTGACCGAGACTGACTGACTAACTGCCTGACTGACTGAGACTGGACTGACTGACTGACTGACTGACTGACTGACTAACTGACTGACTGAGACTGACTGACTGACTGCTTGACTCTCTGACTGGCTATTTCACTGACTGACTGAATGACTAAATGACTGACTGACACTGACTGACTGACTGCTTGACTGACTAACTGACTGGATAGGACTGACCGACTGACTGACTGACAGACTGACTGAATAAGGATGACTGACAGACTGACTGAATAAGGCTGACTGACTGACTGACTGACAGACTGACTGAATAAGGCTGACCGACTGACTGACTGCCTGACTGACTGACTGACTGAATGACTGACTGACTGACTGACCGAGACTGACTGACTGACTGACTGAGACTGGACTGGACTGACTGACTGACTGACTGACTAAGACTGACTGACTGCTTTAGTGACTAACTGACTGCACAGGACTGACCGACTGACTGACTGACTGACTGCCTGACTGACTGACTGACTGAATGACTGACTGACTGAGACTAAATGACTGACTGCTTGACTGACTGGCTGAAGGACTAACTGACTGACTGAGTGACTGACTGACTGGACTGACTGACTGAGACTGAATGACTGAGTGCTTGACTGATTGACTGTCAGACTGACTGACTGACTTCGCAAAAGGGAAAAATAAAAAAAAAAGAATTATAAAATTAGAAAAAAATATTTGCATTTAAGATTTCCTTTCCGGCTGGGATTTGAACCCAGGGCGACACTCATGGAAGCCCAACGCTCTCGCCAATATACTATCGGATCTCTGTTGATCGGTGTCTTAATTATAATAAAAACAAAAAATGCACCTTAGTAATTATTGATCTAAAATCTTTGAAATCTAAAGGTCGAATGATTAAACTGACTCAGAATTTTCTTCCGTACATAAATAATCCATATTTGCAAAAGAAAGAAATTGAAAAAAAAAAGAATCTTTAAATTAGAAGAGAAATATATACATGGAAGATTTTCGTTCCGGCCGGGACTCGAACCCAGTACCACGCGCTTGGAACCCAACGGTCTAGCCATTAGGCTATCGGAGCTCAGTCGATGGAAGTCTTAAATATAATAAAAACAAAAAATGCACCTTGGTAATTATTGATTCAAACACTTTGAAATTTACAGGTCGAATAATTAAACTGACTCAGAATTTTTCTCCCTACATAAATAATCAATATTCGCAAAAGAGAAAAATTAAAAAAAAAAAGAAGAAATTTCAAATTAGAAACTAAAAGTATACATTGAAGATTTTCGTTCAGGCTGGGACTCGAACCCAGGGCCACTCGCTTGGAAGCCTAACACTCTAGCCATTAGTCTATGGGAGCTCTGTCGGTGGGAGTTTTAAATATAATAAAAACAAAAAATGCACCTTGGTAATTATTTATTTAAACACTTTGAAATCTTCGTGTCGAAAAATTAAACTGACTCAGAATTTTCTTCCCTACATAAATAATCAATAATTGCAAAGGAAAGAAATTGAAAAAAAAAAGAATTTTCAAATTAGAAAAGAAATATATACATTGAAGATATTCGCTCCGGCTGGGACTCGAACCCAGGCCACTCGCTTGGAAGACCAGCGGTCTAGCCATTAGGCTATCGGAGTTCTGTCGAGCGGAGTCTTACTGCCTGACTGATAATGCCTGACTGACAGACTGACTCACTGACTGACTGATACTGACTGACTGACACACTGACTGACCGAGACTGACTGACTAACTGCCTGACTGACTAAGACTGGACTGACTGACTGACTGACTGACTGACTGACTAACTGACTGACTGAGACTGACTGACTGACTGCTTGACTCTCTGACTGGCTATTTCACTGACTGACTGAATGACTAAATGACTGACTGACACTGACTGACTGACTGCTTGACTACCTGACTGACTGCTTGACTGACTAACTGACTGGACAGGACTGACCGACTGACTGACTGACAGACTGACTGAATAAAAATGACTGACAGACTGACTGAATAAGGCTGACTGACTGACTGACTGACAGACTGACTGAATAAGGCTGACCGACTGACTGACTGACTGACTGAATGACTGACTGACAGACTGACCGAGACTGACTGACTGACTGAGACTGGACTGGACTGACTGACTGACTGACTGACTGAGACTGACTGACTGCTTTAGTGACTAACTGACTGCACAGGACTGACCGACTGACTGACTGACTGACTGCCTGACTGACTGACTGACTGAATGACTGACTGACTGAGACTAAATGACTGACTGCTTGACTGACTGGCTGAAGGACTAACTGACTGACTGAGTGACTGACTGACTGGACTGACTGACTGAGACTGAATGACTGAGTGCTTGACTGATTGACTGTCAGACTGAATGACTGACTTCGCAAAAGTGAAAAATAAAAAAAAAAGAATTATAAAATTAGAAAAAAATATTTGCATTTAAGATTTCCTTTCCGGCTGGGATTTGAACCCAGGGCGACACTCATGGAAGCCCAACGCTCTCGCCAATATACTATCGGATCTCTGTTGATCGGTGTCTTGATTATAATAAAAACAAAAAATGCACCTTAGTAATTATTGATCTAAAATCTTTGAAATCTAAAGGTCGAATGATTAAACTGACTCAGAATTTTCTTCCGTACATAAATAATCCATATTTGCAAAAGAAAGAAATTGAAAAAAAAAAGAATCTTCAAATTAGAAGAGAAATATATACATGGAAGACTTTCGTTCCGGCCGGGACTCGAACCCAGTACCACGCGCTTGGAACCCAACGGTCTAGCCATTAGGCTATCGGAGCTCTGTCGATGGAAGTCTTAAATATAATAAAAACAAAAAATGCACCTTGGTAATTATTGATTCAAACACATTGAAATTTACAGGTCGAATAACTAAACTGACTCAGAATTTTTCTCCCTACATAAATAATCAATATTCGCAAAAGAGAAAAATTAAAAAAAAAAGAAGAAGAAATTTCAAATTAGAAACTAATAGTATACATTGAAGATTTTCGTTCAGGCTGGGACTCGAACCCAGGGCCACTCGCTTGGAAGCCTAACACTCTAGCCATTAGTCTATGGGAGCTCTGTCGGTGGGAGTTTTAAATATAATAAAAACAAAAAATGCACCTTGGTAATTGTTTTTTTAAACACTTTGAAATCTTCGTGTCGAAAAATTAAACTGACTCTGAATTTTCTTCCCTACATAAATAATCAATAATTGCAAAGGAAAGAAATTGAAAAAAAAAGAATTTTCAAATTAGAAAAGAAATATATACATTGAAGATATTCGCTCCGGCTGGGACTCGAACCCAGGCCACTCGCTTGGAAGACCAGCGGTCTAGCCATTAGGCTATCGGAGTTCTGTCGAGCGGAGTCTTACTGCCTGACTGACAGACTGACTCACTGACTGACTGATACTGACTAACTGACTCACTGACTGACCGAGACTGACTGACTAACTGCCTGACTGACTGAGACTGGACTGACTGACTGACTGACTGACTGACTGACTAACTGACTGACTGAGACTGACTGACTGACTGCTTGACTCTCTGACTGGCTATTTCACTGACTGACTGAATGACTAAATGACTGACTGACACTGACTGACTGACTGCTTGACTACCTGACTGACTGCTTGACTGACTAACTGACTGGACAGGACTGACCGACTGACTGACTGACAGACTGACTGAATAAGGATGACTGACAGGCTGACTGAATAAGGCTGACTGACTGACTGACTGACAGACTGACTGAATAAGGCTGACCGACTGACTGACTGCCTGACTGACTGACTGACTGAATGTCTGACTGACTGACTGACCGAGACTGACTGACTGACTGACTGAAACTGGACTGGACTGACTGACTGACTGACTGACTGAGACTGACTGACTGCTTTAGTGACTAACTGACTGCACAGGACTGACCGACTGACTGACTGACTGACTGCCTGACTGACTGACTGACTGAATGAGTGACTGACTGAGACTAAATGACTGACTGCTTGACTGACTGGCTGAAGGACTAACTGACTGACTGAGTGACTGACTGATTGACTGTCAGACTGACTGACTGACTTCGCAAAAGGGAAAAATAAAAAAAAAAAAGAATTATAAAATTAGAAAAAAATATTTGCATTTATGATTTCCTTTCCGGCTGGGATTTGAAACCAGGGCGACACTCATGGAAGCCCAACGCTCTCGCCAATATACTATCGGATCTCTGTTGATCGGTGTCTTAATTATAATAAAAACAAAAAATGCACCTTAGTAATTATTGATCTAAAATCTTTGAAATCTAAAGGTCGAATGATTAAACTGACTCATTTTCTTCCGTACATAAATAATCCATATTTGCAAAAGAAAGAAATTGAAAAAAAAAAAAATCTTCAAATTAGAAGAGAAATATATACATGGAAGATTTTCGTTCCGGCCGGGACTCGAACCCAGTACCACGCGCTTGGAACCCATCAGTCTAGCCATTAGGCTATCGGAGCTCTGTCGATGGAAGTCTTAAATATAATAAAAACAAAAAATGCACCTTGGTAATTATTGATTCAAACACTTTGAAATTTACAGGTCGAATAAATAAACTGACTCAGAATTTTTCTCCCTACATAAATAATCAATATTCGCAAAAGAGAAAAATTAAAAAAAAAAGAAGAAGAAATTTCAAATTAGAAACTAAAAGTATACATTGAAGATTTTCGTTCAGGCTGGGACTCGAACCCAGGGCCACTCGCTTGGAAGCCTAACACTCTAGCCATTAGTCTATGGGAGCTCTGTCGGTGGGAGTTTTAAATATAATAAAAACAAAAAATGCACCTTGGTAATTATTTATTTAAACACTTTGAAATCTTCGTGTCGAAAAATTAAACTGACTCAGAATTTTCTTCCCTACATAAATAATCAATAATTGCAAAGGAAAGAAATTGAAAAAAAAAAGAATTTTCAAATTAGAAAAGAAATATATACATTGAAGATATTCGCTCCGGCTGGGACTCGAACCCAGGCCACTCGCTTGGAAGACCAGCGGTCTAGCCATTAGGCTATCGGAGTTCTGTCGAGCGGAGTCTTACTGCCTGACTGATACTGCCTGACTGACAGACTGACTCAATAACTGACTGACTCACTGAATGACCGAGACTGACTGACTAACTGCCTGACTGACTGAGACTGGACTGACTGACTGACTGACTGACTGACTGACTAACTGACTGACTGAGACTGACTGACTGACTGCTTGACTCTCTGACTGGCTATTTCACTGACTGACTGAATGACTAAATGACTGACTGACACTGACTGACTGACTGCTTGACTACCTGACTGACTGCTTGACTGACTAACTGACTGGACAGGACTGACCGACTGACTGACTGACAGACTGACTGAATAAGGATGACTGACAGACTGACTGAATAAGGCTGACTGACTGACTGACTGACAGACTGACTGAATAAGGCTGACCGACTGACTGACTGCCTGACTGACTGACTGACTGAATGACTGACTGACAGACTGACCGAGACTGACTGACTGACTGAGACTGGACTGGACTGACTGACTGACTGACTGACTGAGACTGACTGACTGCTTTAGTGACTAACTGACTGCACAGGACTGACCGACTGACTGACTGACTGACTGCCTGACTGACTGACTGACTGAATGACTGACTGACTGAGACTAAATGACTGACTGCTTGACTGACTGGCTGAAGGACTAACTGACTGACTGAGTGACTGACTGACTGGACTGACTGACTGAGACTGAATGACTGAGTGCTTGACTGATTGACTGTCAGACTGACTGACTGACTTCGCAAAAGTGAAAAATAAAAAAAAAAGAATTATAAAATTAGAAAAAAATATTTGCATTTAAGATTTCCTTTCCGGCTGGGATTTGAACCCAGGGCGACACTCATGGAAGCCCAACGCTCTCGCCAATATACTATCGGATCTCTGTTGATCGGTGTCTTAATTATAATAAAAACAAAAAATGCACCTTAGTAATTATTGATCTAAAATCTTTGAAATCTAAAGGTCGAATGATTAAACTGACTCAGAATTTTCTTCCGTACATAAATAATCCATATTTGCAAAAGAAAGAAATTGAAAAAAAAAAGAATCTTCAAATTAGAAGAGAAATATATACATGGAAGATTTTCGTTCCGGCCGGGACTCGAACCCAGTACCACGCGCTTGGAACCCAACGGTCTAGCCATTAGGCTATCGGAGCTCTGTCGATGGAAGTCTTAAATATAATAAAAACAAAAAATGCACCTTGGTAATTATTGATTCAAACACATTGAAATTTACAGGTCGAATAATTAAACTGACTCAGAATTTTTCTCCCTACATAAATAATCAATATTCGCAAAAGAGAAAAATTAAAAAAAAAAGAAGAAGAAATTTCAAATTAGAAACTAATAGTATACATTGAAGATTTTCGTTCAGGCTGGGACTCGAACCCAGGGCCACTCGCTTGGAAGCCTAACACTCTAGCCATTAGTCTATGGTAGCTCTGTCGGTGGGAGTTTTAAATATAATAAAAACAAAAAATGCACCTTGGTAATTGTTTTTTTAAACACTTTGAAATCTTCGTGTCGAAAAATTAAACTGACTCTGAATTTTCTTCCCTACATAAATAATCAATAATTGCAAAGGAAAGAAATTGAAAAAAAAAGAATTTTCAAATTAGAAAAGAAATATATACATTGAAGATATTCGCTCCGGCTGGGACTCGAACCCAGGCCACTCGCTTGGAAGACCAGCGGTCTAGCCATTAGGCTATCGGAGTTCTGTCGAGCGGAGTCTTACTGCCTGACTGACAGACTGACTCACTGACTGACTGATACTGACTAACTGACTCACTGACTGACCGAGACTGACTGACTAACTGCCTGACTGACTGAGACTGGACTGACTGACTGACTGACTGACTGACTAACTGACTGACTGAGACTGACTGACTGACTGCTTGACTCTCTGACTGGCTATTTCACTGACTGACTGAATGACTGACTGACACTGACTGACTGACTGCTTGACTACCTGACTGACTGCTTGACTGACTAACTGACTGGACAGGACTGACCGACTGACTGACTGACAGACTGACTGAATAAGGATGACTGACAGGCTGACTGAATAAGGCTGACTGACTGACTGACTGACAGACTGACTGAATAAGGCTGACCGACTGACTGACTGCCTGACTGACTGACTGACTGAATGACTGACTGACTGACTGACCGAGACTGACTGACTGACTGACTGAAACTGGACTGGACTGACTGACTGACTGACTGACTGAGACTGACTGACTGCTTTAGTGACTAACTGACTGCACAGGACTGACCGACTGACTGACTGACTGACTGCCTGACTGACTGACTGACTGAATGACTGACTGACTGAGACTAAATGACTGACTGCTTGACTGACTGGCTGAAGGACTAACTGACTGACTGAGTGACTGACTGATTGACTGTCAGACTGACTGACTGACTTCGCAAAAGGGAAAAATAAAAAAAAAAGAATTATAAAATTAGAAAAAAATATTTGCATTTAAGATTTCCTTTCCGGCTGGGATTTGAAACCAGGGCGACACTCATGGAAGCCCAACGCTCTCGCCAATATACTATCGGATCTCTGTTGATCGGTGTCTTAATTATAATAAAAACAAAAAATGCACCTTAGTAATTATTGATCTAAAATCTTTGAAATCTAAAGGTCGAATGATTAAACTGACTCATTTTCTTCCGTACATAAATAATCCATATTTGCAAAAGAAAGAAATTGAAAAAAAAAAAATCTTCAAATTAGAAGAGAAATATATACATGGAAGATTTTCGTTCCGGCCGGGACTCGAACCCAGTACCACGCGCTTGGAACCCATCGGTCTAGCCATTAGGCTATCGGAGCTCTGTCGATGGAAATCTTAAATATAATAAAAACAAAAAATGCACCTTGGTAATTATTGATTCAAACACTTTGAAATTTACAGGTCGAATAAATAAACTGACTCAGAATTTTTCTCCCTACATAAATAATCAATATTCGCAAAAGAGAAAAATTAAAAAAAAAAGAAGAAGAAATTTCAAATTAGAAACTAAAAGTATACATTGAAGATTTTCGTTCAGGCTGGACCTCGAACCCAGGGCCACTCGCTTGGAAGCCTAACACTCTAGCCATTAGTCTATGGGAGCTCTGTCGGTGGGAGTTTTAAATATAATAAAAACAAAAAATGCACCTTGGTAATTGTTTATTTAAACACTTTGAAATCTTCGTGTCGAAAAATTAAACTGACTCAGAATTTTCTTCCCTACATAAATAATCAATAATTGCAAAGGAAAGAAATTGAAAAAAAAAGAATTTTCAAATTAGAAAAGAAATATATACATTGAAGATATTCGCTCCGGCTGGGACTCGAACCCAGGCCACTCGCTTGGAAGACCAGCGGTCTAGCCATTAGGCTATCGGAGTTCTGTCGAGCGGAGTCTTACTGCCTGACTGATACTGCCTGACTGACAGACTGACTCACTGACTGACTGATACTGACTGACTGACTCACTGACTGACCGAGACTGACTGACTAACTGCCTGACTGACTGAGACTGGACTGACTGACTGACTGACTGACTGACTGACTGACTAACTGACTGACTGAGACTGACTGACTGACTGCTTGACTCTCTGACTGGCTATTTCACTGACTGACTGAATGACTAAATGACTGACTGACACTGACTGACTGACTGCTTGACTACCTGACTGACTGCTTGACTGACTAACTGACTGGACAGGACTGACCGACTGACTGACTGACAGACTGACTGAATAAGGATGACTGACAGACTGACTGAATAAGGCTGACTGACTGACTGACTGACAGACTGACTGAATAAGGCTGACCGACTGACTGACTGCCTGACTGACTGACTGACTGAATGACTGACTGACTGACTGACCGAGACTGACTGACTGACTGACTGAGACTGGACTGGACTGACTGACTGACTGACTGACTGAGACTGACTGACTGCTTTAGTGACTAACTGACTGCACAGGACTGACCGACTGACTGACTGACTGACTGCCTGACTGACTGACTGACTGAATGACTGACTGACTGAGACTAAATGACTGACTGCTTGACTGACTGGCTGAAGGACTAACTGACTGACTGACTGACTGAATGACTGGACTGACTGACTGAGACTGAATAAGGCTGACCGACTGACTGACTGCCTGACTGACTGACTGACTGAATGACTGACTGACTGACTGACCGAGACTGACTGACTGACTGACTGAAACTGGACTGGACTGACTGACTGACTGACTGACTGAGACTGACTGACTGCTTTAGTGACTAACTGACTGCACAGGACTGACCGACTGACTGACTGACTGACTGCCTGACTGACTGACTGACTGAATGACTGACTGACTGAGACTAAATGACTGACTGCTTGACTGACTGGCTGAAGGACTAACTGACTGACTGAGTGACTGACTGATTGACTGTCAGACTGACTGACTGACTTCGCAAAAGGGAAAAATAAAAAAAAAAGAATTATAAAATTAGAAAAAAATATTTGCATTTAAGATTTCCTTTCCGGCTGGGATTTGAAACCAGGGCGACACTCATGGAAGCCCAACGCTCTCGCCAATATACTATCGGATCTCTGTTGATCGGTGTCTTAATTATAATAAAAACAAAAAATGCACCTTAGTAATTATTGATCTAAAATCTTTGAAATCTAAAGGTCGAATGATTAAACTGACTCATTTTCTTCCGTACATAAATAATCCATATTTGCAAAAGAAAGAAATTGAAAAAAAAAAATCTTCAAATTAGAAGAGAAATATATACATGGAAGATTTTCGTTCCGGCCGGGACTCGAACCCAGTACCACGCGCTTGGAACCCATCGGTCTAGCCATTAGGCAATCGGAGCTCTGTCGATGGAAGTCTTAAATATAATAAAAACAAAAAATGCACCTTGGTAATTATTGATTCAAACACTTTGAAATTTACAGGTCGAATAAATAAACTGACTCAGAATTTTTCTCCCTACATAAATAATCAATATTCGCAAAAGAGAAAAATTAAAAAAAAAAGAAGAAGAAATTTCAAATTAGAAACTAAAAGTATACATTGAAGATTTTCGTTCAGGCTGGGACTCGAACCCAGGGCCACTCGCTTGGAAGCCTAACACTCTAGCCATTAGTCTATGGGAGCTCTGTCGGTGGGAGTTTTAAATATAATAAAAACAAAAAATGCACCTTGGTAATTGTTTATTTAAACACTTTGAAATCTTCGTGTCGAAAAATTAAACTGACTCAGAATTTTCTTCCCTACATAAATAATCAATAATTGCAAAGGAAAGAAATTGAAAAAAAAAGAATTTTCAAATTAGAAAAGAAATATATACATTGAAGATATTCGCTCCGGCTGGGACTCGAACCCAGGCCACTCGCTTGGAAGACCAGCGGTCTAGCCATTAGGCTATCGGAGTTCTGTCGAGCGGAGTCTTACTGCCTGACTGATACTGCCTGACTGACAGACTGACTCACTGACTGACTGATACTGACTGACTGACTCACTGACTGACCGAGACTGACTGACTAACTGCCTGACTGACTGAGACTGGACTGACTGACTGACTGACTGACTGACTGACTGACTAACTGACTGACTGAGACTGACTGACTGACTGCTTGACTCTCTGACTGGCTATTTCACTGACTGACTGAATGACTAAATGACTGACTGACACTGACTGACTGACTGCTTGACTACCTGACTGACTGCTTGACTGACTAACTGACTGGACAGGACTGACCGACTGACTGACTGACAGACTGACTGAATAAGGATGACTGACAGACTGACTGAATAAGGCTGACTGACTGACTGACTGACAGACTGACTGAATAAGGCTGACCGACTGACTGACTGCCTGACTGACTGACTGACTGAATGACTGACTGACTGACTGACCGAGACTGACTGACTGACTGACTGAGACTGGACTGGACTGACTGACTGACTGACTGACTGAGACTGACTGACTGCTTTAGTGACTAACTGACTGCACAGGACTGACCGACTGACTGACTGACTGACTGCCTGACTGACTGACTGACTGAATGACTGACTGACTGAGACTAAATGACTGACTGCTTGACTGACTGGCTGAAGGACTAACTGACTGACTGACTGACTGAATGACTGGACTGACTGACTGAGACTGAATGACTGAGTGCTTGACTGATTGACTGTCAGACTGACTGACTGACTTCGCAAAAGGGAAAAATAAAAAAAAAAAAGAATTATAAAATTAGAAAAAAATATTTGCATTTAAGATTTCCTTTCCGGCCGGGACTCGAACCCAGTACCACGCGCTAGGAACCCAACGGTCTAGCCATTAGGCTATCGGAGCTCTGTCGATGGAAGTCTTAAATATAATAAAAACAAAAAATGCACCTTGGTAATTATTGATTCAAACACTTTGAAATTTACAGGTCGAATAATTAAACTGACTCAGAATTTTTCTCCCTACATAAATAATCAATATTCGCAAAAGAGAAAAATTAAAAAAAAAGAAGAAGAAATTTCAAATTAGAAACTAAAAGTATACATGGAAGATTTTCGTTCAGGCTGGGACTCGAACCCAGGGCCACTCGCTTGGAAGCCTAACACTCTAGCCATTAGTCTATGGGAGCTCTGTCGGTGGGAGTTTTAAATATAAGAAAAACAAAAAATGCACCTTGGTAATTGTTTATTTAAACACTTTGAAATCTTCGTGTCGAAAAATTAAACTGACTCAGAATTTTCTTCCCTACATAAATAATCAATAATTGCAAAGGAAAGAAATTGAAAAAAAAAAGAATTTTCAAATTAGAAAAGAAATATATACATTGAAGATATTCGCTCCGGCTGGGACTCGAACCCAGGCCACTCGCTTGGAAGACCAGCGGTCTAGCCATTAGGCTATCGGAGTTCTGTCGAGCGGAGTCTTACTGCCTGACTGATACTGCCTGACTGACAGACTGACTCACTGACTGACTGATACTGACTGACTGACTCACTGACTGACCGAGACTGACTGACTAACTGCCTGACTGACTGAGACTGGACTGACTGACTGACTGACTGACTGACTGACTGACTAACTGACTGACTGAGACTGACTGACTGACTGCTTGACTCTCTGACTGGCTATTTCACTGACTGACTGAATGACTAAATGACTGACTGACACTGACTGACTGACTGCTTGACTACCTGACTGACTGCTTGACTGACTAACTGACTGGACAGGACTGACCGACTGACTGACTGACAGACTGACTGAATAAGGATGACTGACAGACTGACTGAATAAGGCTGACTGACTGACTGACTGACAGACTGACTGAATAAGGCTGACCGACTGACTGACTGCCTGACTGACTGAATGACTGACTGACTGACAGACCGAGACTGACTGACTGACTGACTGAGACTGGACTGGACTGACTGACTGACTGACTGACTGAGACTGACTGACTGCTTTAGTGACTAACTGACTGCACAGGACTGACCGACTGACTGACTGACTGACTGCCTGACTGACTGACTGACTGAATGACTGACTGACTGAGACTAAATGACTGACTGCTTGACTAACTGACTGACTGAGTGACTGACTGACTGGACTGACTGACTGAGACTGAATGACTGAGTGCTTGACTGATTGACTGTCAGACTGACTTCGCAAAAGGGAAAAATAAAAAAAAAAAGAATTATAAAATTAGAAAAAAATATTTGCATTTAAGATCTCCTTTCCGGCTGGGATTTGAACCCCGGGCGACACTCATGGAAGCCCAACGCTCTCGCCAATATACTATCGGATCTCTGTTGATCGGTGTCTTAATTATAATAAAAACAGAAAATGCACCTTAGTAATTATTGATCTAAAATCTTTGAAATCTAAAGGTCGAATGATTAAACTGACTCAGAATTTTCTTCCGTACATAAATAATCCATATTTGCAAAAGAAAGAAATTGAAAAAAAAAAGAATCTTCAAATTAGAAGAGAAATATATACATGGAAGATTTTCGTTCCGGCCGGGACTCGAACCCAGTACCACGCGCTTGGAACCCAACGGTCTAGCCATTAGGCTATCGGAGCTCTGTCGATGGAAGTCTTAAATATAATAAAAACAAAAAATGCACCTTGGTAATTATTGATTCAAACACATTGAAATTTACAGGTCGAATAATTAAACTGACTCAGAATTTTTCTCCCTACATAAATAATCAATATTCGCAAAAGAGAAAAATTAAAAAAAAAAAGAAGAAGAAATTTCAAATTAGAAACTAAAAGTATACATTGAAGATTTTCGTTCAGGCTGGGACTCGAACCCAGGGCCACTCGCTTGGAAGCCTAACACTCTAGCCATTAGTCTATGGGAGCTCTGTCGGTGGGAGTTTTAAATATAATAAAAACAAAAAATGCACCTTGGTAATTGTTTATTTAAACACTTTGAAATCTTCGTGTGGAAAAATTAAAATGACTCAGAATTTTCTTCCCTACATAAATAATCAATAATTGCAAAGGAAAGAAATTGAAAAAAAAAGAATTTCAAATTAGAAAAGAAATATATACATTGAAGATATTCGCTCCGGCTGGGACTCGAACCCAGGCCACTCGCTTGGAAGACCAGCGGTCTAGCCATTAGGCTATCGGAGTTCTGTCGGGCGGAGTCTTACTGCCTGACTGATACTGCCTGACTGACAGACTGACTCACTGACTGACTGATACTGACTGACTGACTCACTGACTGACCGAGACTGACTGACTAACTGCCTGACTGACTGAGACTGGACTGACTGACTGACTGACTGACTGACTGACTAACTGACTGGCTGAGACTGACTGACTGACTGCTTGACTCTCTGACTGGCTATTTCACTGACTGACTGAATGACTAAATGACTGACTGACACTGACTGACTGACTGCTTGACTACCTGACTGACTGCTTGACTGACTAACTGACTGGACAGGACTGACCGACTGACTGACTGACAGACTGACTGAATAAGGATGACTGACAGACTGACTGAATAAGGCTGACTGACTGACTGACTGACAGACTGACTGAATAAGGCTGACCGACTGACTGACTGCCTGACTGACTGACTGACTGAATGACTGACTGACTGACTGACAGACCGAGACTGACTGACTGACTGACTGAGACTGGACTGGACTGACTGACTGACTGACTGACTGAGACTGACTGACTGCTTTAGTGACTAACTGACTGCACAGGACTGACCGACTGACTGACTGACTGACTGCCTGACTGACTGACTGACTGAATGACTGACTGACTGAGACTAAATGACTGACTGCTTGACTAACTGACTGACTGAGTGACTGACTGACTGGACTGACTGACTGAGACAGAATGACTGAGTGCTTGACTGATTGACTGTCAGACTGACTTCGCAAAAGGGAAAAATAAAAAAAAAAAGAATTATAAAATTAGAAAAAAATATTTGCATTTAAGATTTCCTTTCCGGCTGGGATTTGAACCCCGGGCGACACTCATGGAAGCCCAACGCTCTCGCCAATATACTATCGGATCTCTGTTGATCGGTGTCTTAATTATAATAAAAACAGAAAATGCACCTTAGTAATTATTGATCTAAAATCTTTGAAATCTAAAGGTCGAATGATTAAACTGACTCAGAATTTTCTTCCGTACATAAATAATCCATATTTGCAAAAGAAAGAAATTGAAAAAAAAAACAATCTTCAAATTAGAAGAGAAATATATACATGGAAGATTTTCGTTCCGGCCGGGACTCGAACCCAGTACCACGCGCTTGGAACCCAACGGTCTAGCCATTAGGCTATCGGAGCTCTGTCGATGGAAGTCTTAAATATAATAAAAACAAAAAATGCACCTTGGTAATTATTGATTCAAACACATTGAAATTTACAGGTCGAATAATTAAACTGACTCAGAATTTTTCTCCCTACATAAATAATCAATATTCGCAAAAGAGAAAAATTAAAAAAAAAAGAAGAAGAAATTTCAAATTAGAAACTAAAAGTATACATTGAAGATTTTCGTTCAGGCTGGGACTCGAACCCAGGGCCACTCGCTTGGAAGCCTAACACTCTAGCCATTAGTCTATGGGAGCTCTGTCGGTGGGAGTTTTAAATATAATAAAAACAAAAAATGCACCTTGGTAATTGTTTATTTAAACACTTTGAAATCTTCGTGTCGAAAAATTAAACTGACTCAGAATTTTCTTCCCTACATAAATAATCAATAATTGCAAAGGAAAGAAATTGAAAAAAAAAGAATTTTCAAATTAGAAAAGAAATATATACATTGAAGATATTCGCTCCGGCTGGGACTCGAACCCAGGCCACTCGCTTGGAAGACCAGCGGTCTAGCCATTAGGCTATCGGAGTTCTGTCGAGCGGAGTCTTACTGCCTGACTGATACTGCCTGACTGACAGACTGACTCACTGACTGACTGATACTGACTGAGTGACTCACTGACTGACTGACTAACTGCCTGACTGACTGAGACTGGACTGACTGACTGACTGACTGACTGACTAACTGACTGACTGAGACTGACTGAATGACTGCTTGACTCTCTGACTGGCTATTTCACTGACTGACTGAATGACTAAATGACTGACTGACACTGACTGACTGACTGCTTGAATACCTGACTGACTGCTTGACTGACTAACTGACTGGACAGGACTGACCGACTGACTGACAGACTGACTGAATAAGGCTGACCGACTGACTGACTGCCTGACTGACTGACTGACTGAATGACTGACTGACTGACTGACCGAGACTGACTGACTGACTGACTGAGACTGGACTGGACTGACTGACTGACTGACTGACTGAGACTGACTGACTGACTGACTGCCTGACTGACTGACTGAGACTAAATGACTGACTGCTTGACTGACTGGCTGAAGGACTAACTGACTGACTGAGTGACTGACTGACTGGACTGACTGACTGAGACTGAATGACTGAGTGCTTGACTGATTGACTGTCAGACTGACTGACTGACTTCGCAAAAGGGAAAAATAAAAAAAAAAGAATTATAAAATTAGAAAAAAATATTTGCATTTAAGACTTCCTTTCCGGCCGGGACTCGAACCCAGTACCACGCGCTAGGAACCCAACGGTCTAGCCATTAGGCTATCAGAGCTCTGTCGATGGAAGTCTTAAATATAATAAAAACAAAAAATGCACCTTGGTAATTATTGATTCAAACACTTTGAAATTTACAGGTCGAATAATTAAACTGACTCAGAATTTTTCTCCCTACATAAATAATCAATATTCGCAAAAGAGAAAAATTAAAAAAAAAAGAAGAAGAAATTTCAAATTAGAAACTAAAAGTATACATTGAAGATTTTCGTTCAGGCTGGGACTCGAACCCAGGGCCACTCGCTTGGAAGCCTAACACTCTAGCCATTAGTCTATGGGAGCTCTGTTGGTGGGAGTTTTAAATATAATAAAAACAAAAAATGCACCTTGGTAATTGTTTATTTAAACACTTTGAAATCTTCGTGTCGAAAAATTAAACTGACTCAGAATTTTCTTCCCTACATAAATAATCAATAATTGCAAAGGAAAGAAATTGAAAAAAAAAAGAATTTTCAAATTAGAAAAGAAATATATACATTGAAGATATTCGCTCCGGCTGGGACTCGAACCCAGGCCACTCGCTTGGAAGACCAGCGGTCTAGCCATTAGGCTATCGGAGTTCTGTCGAGCGGAGTCTTACTGCCTGACTGATACTGCCTGACTGACAGACTGACTCACTGACTGACTGATACTGACTGAGTGACTCACTGACTGACCGAGACTGACTGACTAACTGCCTGACTGACTGAGACTGGACTGACTGACTGACTGACTCTCTGACTGGCTATTTCACTGACTGACTGAATGACTAAATGACTGACTGACACTGACTGACTGACTGCTTGACTACCTGACTGACTGCTTGACTGACTAACTGACTGGACAGGACTGACCGACTGACTGACTGACAGACTGACTGAATAAGGATGACTGACAGACTGACTGAATAAGGCTGACTGACTGACTGACTGACAGACTGACTGAATAAGGCTGACCGACTGACTGACTGCTGACTGACTGACTGACTGAATGACTGACTGACTGACTGACTGACTGAGACTGGACTGGACTGACTGACTGACTGACTGACTGAGACTGACTGACTGCTTTAGTGACTAACTGACTGCACAGGACTGACCGACTGACTGACTGACTGACTGACTGACTGACTGAATGACTGACTGACTGAGACTAAATGACTGACTGCTTGACTGACTGGCTGAAGGACTAACTGACTGACTGAGTGACTGACTGACTGGACTGACTGACTGAGACTGAATGACTGAGTGCTTGACTGATTGACTGTCAGACTGACTGACTGACTTCGCAAAAGGGAAAAATAAAAAAAAAAGAATTATAAAATTAGAAAAAAATATTTGCATTTAAGATTTCCTTTCCGGCCGGGACTCGAACCCAGTACCACGCGCTAGGAACCCAACGGTCTAGCCATTAGGCTATCGGAGCTCTGTCGATGGAAGTCTTAAATATAATAAAAACAAAAAATGCACCTTGGTAATTATTGATTCAAACACATTGAAATTTACAGGTCGAATAATTAAACTGACTCAGAATTTTTCTCCCTACATAAATAATCAATATTCGCAAAAGAGGAAAATTTAAAAAAAAAAAGAAGAAGAAATTTCAAATTAGAAACTAAAAGTATACATTGAAGATTTTCGTTCAGGCTGGGACTCGAACCCAGGGCCACTCGCTTGGAAGCCTAACACTCTAGCCATTAGTCTATGGGAGCTCTGTCGGTGGGAGTTTTAAATATAATAAAAACAAAAAATGCACCTTGGTAATTGTTTATTTAAACACTTTGAAATCTTCGTGTCGAAAAATTAAACTGACTCAGAATTTTCTTCCCTACATAAATAATCAATAATTGCAAAGGAAAGAAATTGAAAAAAAAAAGAATTTTCAAATTAGAAAAGAAATATATACATTGAAGATATTCGCTCCGGCTGGGACTCGAACCCAGGGCACTCGCTTGGAAGACCAGCGGTCTAGCCATTAGGCTATCGGAGTTCTGTCGAGCGGAGTCTTACTGCCTGACTGATACTGCCTGACTGAGAGACTGACTCACTGACTGACTGATACTGACTGACTGACTCACTGACTGACCGAGACTGACTGACTAACTGCCTGACGGACTGAGACTGGACTGACTGACTGACTGACTGACTGACTGACTAACTGACTGACTGAGACTGACTGACTGACTGCTTGACTCTCTGACTGGCTATTTCACTGACTGACTGAATGACTAAATGACTGACTGACACTGACTGACTGACTGCTTGACTACCTGACTGACTGCTTGACTGACTAACTGACTGGACAGGACTGACCGACTGACTGACTGACAGACTGACTGAATAAGGATGACTGACAGACTGACTGAATAAGGCTGACTGACTGACTGACTGACAGACTGACTGAATAAGGCTGACCGACTGACTGACTGCTGACTGACTGACTGACTGAATGACTGACTGACTGACTGACCGAGACTGACTGACTGACTGACTGAGACTGGACTGGACTGACTGACTGACTGACTGACTGAGACTGACTGACTGCTTTAGTGACTAACTGACTGCACAGGACTGACCGACTGACTGACTGCCTGACTGACTGACTGACTGAATGACTGACTGACTGAGACTAAATGACTGACTGCTTGACTGACTGGCTGAAGGACTAACTGACTGACTGAGTGACTGACTGACTGGACTGACTGACTGAGACTGAATGACTGAGTGCTTGACTGATTGACTGTCAGACTGACTGACTGACTTCGCAAAAGGGAAAAATAAAAAAAAAAGAATTATAAAATTAGAAAAAAATATTTGCATTTAAGATTTCCTTTCCGGCCGGGACTCGAACCCAGTACCACGCGCTAGGAACCCAACGGTCTAGCCATTAGGCTATCGGAGCTCTGTCGATGGAAGTCTTAAATATAATAAAAACAAAAAATGCACCTTGGTAATTATTGATTCAAACACTTTGAACTTTACAGGTCGAATAATTAAACTGACTCAGAATTTTTCTCCCTACATAAATAATCAATATTCGCAAAAGAGAAAAATTTAAAAAAAAGAAGAAGAAATTTCAAATTAGAAACTAAAAGTATACATTGAAGATTTTCGTTCAGGCTGGGACTCGAACCCAGGGCCACTCGCTTGGAAGCCTAACACTCTAGCCATTAGTCTATGGGAGCTCTGTCGGTGGGAGTTTTAAATATAATAAAAACAAAAAATGCACCTTGGTAATTGTTTATTTAAACACTTTGAAATCTTCGTGTCGAAAAATTAAACTGACTCAGAATTTTCTTCCCTACATAAATAATCAATAATAATAGCAAAGGAAAGAAATTGAAAAAAAAAAGAATTTTCAAATTAGAAAAGAAATATATACATTGAAGATATTCGCTCCGGCTGGGACTCGAACCCAGGCCACTCGCTTGGAAGACCAGCGGTCTAGCCATTAGGCTATCGGAGTTCTGTCGAGCGGAGTCTTACTGCCTGACTGATACTGCCTGACTGACAGACTGACTCACTGACTGACTGATACTGACTGACTGACTCAATGACTGACCGAGACTGACTGACTAACTGCCTGACTGACTGAGACTGGACTGACTGACTGACTGACTGACTGACTGACTAACTGACTGACTGAGACTGACTGACTGACTGCTTGATTCTCTGACTGGCTATTTCACTGACTGACTGAATGACTAAATGACTGACTGACACTGACTGACTGACTGCTTGACTACCTGACTGACTGCTTGACTGACTAACTGACTGGACAGGACTGACCGACTGACTGACTGACAGACTGACTGAATAAGGATGACTGACAGACTGACTGAATAAGGCTGACTGACTGACTGACAGACTGACTGAATAAGGCTGACCGACTGACTGACTGCCTGACTGACTGACTGACTGAATGACTGACTGACTGACTGACCGAGACTGACTGACTGACTGACTGAGACTGGACTGGACTGACTGACTGACTGACTGACTGAGACTGACTGACTGCTTTAGTGACTAACTGACTGCACAGGACTGACCGACTGACTGACAGACTGACTGCCTGACTGACTGACTGACTGAATGACTGACTGACTGAGACTAAATGACTGACTGCTTGACTGACTGGCTGAAGGACTAACTGACTGACTGAGTGACTGACTGACTGGACTGACTGACTGAGACCGAATGACTGAGTGCTTGACTGATTGACTGTCAGACTGACTGACTGACTTCGCAAAAGGGAAAAATAAAAAAAAAAAATTATAAAATTAGAAAAAAATATTTGCATTTAAGATTTCCTTTCCGGCCGGGACTCGAACCCAGTACCACGCGCTAGGAACCCAACGGTCTAGCCATTAGGCTATCGGAGCTCTGTCGATGGAAGTCTTAAATATAATAAAAACAAAAAATGCACCTTGGTAATTATTGATTCAAACACTTTGAAATTTACAGGTCGAATAATTAAACTGACTCAGAATTTTTCTCCCTACATAAATAATCAATATTCGCAAAAGAGAAAAATTTAAAAAAAAAGAAGAAGAAATTTCAAATTAGAAACTAAAAGTATACATTGAAGATTTTCGTTCAGGCTGGGACTCGAACCCAGGGCCACTCGCTTGGAAGCCTAACACTCTAGCCATTAGTCTATGGGAGCTCTGTCGGTGGGAGTTTTAAATATAATAAAAACAAAAAATGCACCTTGGTAATTGTTTATTTAAACACTTTGAAATCTTCGTGTCGAAAAATTAAACTGACTCAGAATTTTCTTCCCTACATAAATAATCAATAATTGCAAAGGAAAGAAATTGAAAAAAAAAGAATTTTCAAATTAGAAAAGAAATATATACATTGAAGATATTCGCTCCGGCTGGGACTCGAACCCAGGCCACTCGCTTGGAAGACCAGCGGTCTAGCCATTAGGCTATCGGAGTTCTGTCGAGCGGAGTCTTACTGCCTGTCTGATACTGCCTGACTGACAGACTGACTCACTGACTGACTGATACTGACTGACTGACTCACTGACTGACCGAGACTGACTGACTAACTGCCTGACCGACTGAGACTGGACTGACTGACTGACTGACTGACTGATTGACTAACTGACTGACTGAGACTGACTGACTGACTGCTTGACTCTCTGACTGGCTATTTCACTGACTGACTGAATGACTAAATGACTGACTGACACTGACTGACTGACTGCTTGACTACCTGACTGACTGCTTGACTGACTAACTGACTGGACAGGACTGACCGACTGACTGACTGACTGACTGAGACTGACTGACTGCTTTAGTGACTAACTGACTGCACAGGACTGACCGACTGACTGACTGACTGACTGACTGCCTGACTGACAGACTGACTGAATGACTGACTGACTGAGACTGACTGACTGACTGACTGAGACTGGACTGGACTGACTGACTGACTGACTGACTGACTGACTGACTGACTGAGACTGACTGACTGCTTTAGTGACTAACTGACTGCACAGGACTGACCGACTGACTGACTGACTGACTGACTGCCTGACTGACTGACTGACTGAATGACTGACTGACTGAGACTGACTGACTGACTGACTGAGACTGGACTGGACTGACTGACTGACTGACTGACTGAGACTGACTGACTGCTTTAGTGACTAACTGACTGCACAGGACTGACCGACTGACTGACTGACAGACTCACTGAATAAGGCTGACTGACTGACAGACTGACTGAATAAGGCTGACCGACTGACTGACTGCCTGACTGACTGACTGACTGAATGACTGACTGACCGAGACTGACTGACTGACTGACTGAGACTGGACTGGACTGACTGACTGACTGACTGACTGACTGAGACTGACTGACTGCTTTAGTGACTAACTGACTGCACAGGACTGACCGACTGACTGACTGACTGACTGACTGCCTGACTGACTGACTGACTGAATGACTGACTGACTGAGACTAAATGACTGACTGCTTGACTGACTGGCTGAAGGACTAACTGACTGACTGAGTGACTGACTGACTGGACTGAATGACTGAGACTGAATGACTGAGTGCTTGACTGATTGACTGTCAGACTGACTGACTGACTTCGCAAAAGGGAAAAATAAAAAAAAAAGAATTATAAAATTAGAAAAAAATATTTGCATTTAAGATTTCCTTTCCGGCTGGGATTTGAACCCAGGGCGACACTCATGGAAGCCCAACGCTCTCGCTAATATACTATCGGATCTCTGTTGATCGGTGTCTTAATTATAATAAAAACAAAAAATGCACCTTAGTAATTATTGATCTAAAATCTTTGAAATCTAAAGGTCGAATGATTAAACTGACTCAGAATTTTCTTCCGTACATAAATAATCCATATTTGCAAAAGAAAGAAATTGAAAAAAAAAAGAATCTTCAAATTAGAAGAGAAATATATACATGGAAGATTTTCGTTCCGGCCGGGACTCGAACCCAGTACCACGCGCTTGGAACCCAACGGTCTAGCCATTAGGCTATCGGAGCTCTGTCGATGGAAGTCTTAAATATAATAAAAACAAAAAATGCACCTTGGTAATTATTGATTCAAACACTTTGAAATTTACAGGTCGAATAATTAAACTGACTCAGAATTTTTCTCCCTACATAAATAATCAATATTCGCAAAAGAGAAAAATTAAAAAAAAAAGAAGAAGAAATTTCAAATTAGAAACTAAAAGTATACATTGAAGATTTTCGTTTAGGCTGGGACTCGAACACAGGGCCACTCGCTTGGAAGCTTAACACTCTAGCCATTAGTCTATGGGAGCTCTGTCGGTGGGAGTTTTAAATATAATAAAAACAAAAAATGCACCTTGGTAATTGTTTATTTAAACACTTTGAAATCTTCGTGTCGAAAAATTAAACTGACTCAGAATTTTCTTCCCTACATAAATAATCAATAATTGCAAAGGAAAGAAATTGAAAAAAAAAAGAATTTTCAAATTAGAAAAGAAATATATACATTGAAGATATTCGCTCCGGCTGGGACTCGAACCCAGGCCACTCGCTTGGAAGACCAGCGGTCTAGCCATTAGGCTATCGGAGTTCTGTCGAGCGGAGTCTTACTGCCTGACTGATACTGCCTGACTGACAGACTGACTCACTGACTGACTGATACTGACTGAGTGACTCACTGACTCACCGAGACTGACTGACTAACTGCCTGACTGACTGAGACTGGACTGACTGACTGACTGACTGACTGAGACTGACTGACTGCTTTAGTGACTAACTGACTGCACAGGACTGACTGACTGACTGCCTGACTGACTGACTGACTGAATGACTGACTGACTGAGACTAAATGACTGACTGCATGACTGACTGGCTGAAGGACTAACTGGCTGACTGAGTGACTGACTGACTGGACTGACTGACTGAGACTGAATGACTGAGTGCTTGACTGATTGACTGTCAGACTGACTGACTGACTTCGCAAAAGGGAAAAATAAAAAAAAAGAATTATAAAATTAGAAAAAAATATTTGCATTTAAGATTTCCTTTCCGGCCGGGACTCGAACCCAGTACCACGCGCTAGGAACCCAACGGTCTAGCCATTAGGCTATCGGAGCTCTGTCGATGGAAGTCTTAAATATAATAAAAACAAAAAATGCACCTTGGTAATTATTGATTCAAACACTTTGAAATTTACAGGTCGAATAATTAAACTGACTCAGAATTTTTCTCCCTACATAAATAATCAATATTCGCAAAAGAGAAAAATTAAAAAAAAAAGAAGAAGAAATTTCAAATTAGAAACTAAAAGTATACATTGAAGATTTTCGTTCAGGCTGGGACTCGAACCCAGGGCCACTCGCTTGGAAGCCTAACACTCTAGCCATTAGTCTATGGGAGCTCTGTCGGTGGGAGTTTTAAATATAATAAAAACAAAAAATGCACCTTGGTAATTGTTTATTTAAACACTTTGAAATCTTCGTGTCGAAAAATTAAACTGACTCAGAATTTTTCTCCCTACATAAATAATCAATAATTGCAAAGGAAAGAAATTGAAAAAAAAAAGAATTTTCAAATTAGAAAAGAAATATATACATTGAAGATATTCGCTCCGGCTGGGACTCGAACCCAGGCCACTCGCTTGGAAGACCAGCGGTCTAGCCATTAGGCTATCGGAGTTCTGTTGAGCGGAGTCTTACTGCCTGACTGATACTGCCTGACTGACAGACTGACTCACTGACTGACTGACACTGACTGACTGACTGCTTGACTACCTGACTGACTGCTTGACTGACTAACTGACTGGACAGGACTGACCGACTGACTGACTGACAGACTGACTGAATAAGGATGACTGACAGACTGACTGAATAAGGCTGACTGACTGACTGACTGAATAAGGCTGACTGACTGACTGACTGACAGACTGACTGAATAAGGCTGACTGACTGACTGACTGACAGACTGACTGAATAAGGCTGACCGACTGACTGACTGCCTGACTGACTGACTGACTGAATGACTGACTGACTGACTGACCGAGACTGACTGACTGACTGACTGAGACTGGACTGGACTGACTGACTGACTGACTGACTGAGACTGACTGACTGCTTTAGTGACTAACTGACTGCACAGGACTGACCGACTGACTGACTGACTGCCTGACTGACTGACTGAATGACTGACTGACTGAGACTAAATGACTGACTGCTTGACTGACTGGCTGAAGGACTAACTGACTGACTGAGTGACTGACTGACTGGACTGACTGACTGAGACTGAATGACTGAGTGCTTGACTGATTGACTGTCAGACTGCCTGACTGACTTCGCAAAAGGGAAAAATAAAAAAAAAAGAATTATAAAATTAGAAAAAAATATTTGCATTTAAGATTTCCTTTCCGGCCGGGACACGAACACAGTACCACGCGCTAGGATCCCAACGGTCTAGCCATTAGGCTAGTAGGGTAGAAAGGAGAGTTCTGCCCCAAGAGGCGGCTCTGCGGCTATGAGCCGCCTCCCAATCCCTCCGCCTCCCTGATGCCGCCTCCACCGCCTCCCAATCCCTCCGCCTCCCTGATGCCGCCGTCCATTGCCCCTCTGACCTCCCCCAGCCGTTCCTTCCCTCCCCCAGCCGTTCCCTCCCTCGCCGCGTGAGTTGAGTTGTCCGTGAAAGATTACGAGGTTTCTGGTTGTCATGACAACCAGAGTTTTGGGATGGCAACACTTCGTAGAAGTTTTCGGATGGCAACACTTGTTTTTCGTAACCTTTTACGAGTTTTGGGATGGCAACACTCAACGTTTCGGATGTGAATATTTTTACGCGAACTTTGAAGATTTTATTTTTGCAATGCTCCTGGCGCCATCTATTGAGAGGTTGATTTTTTATTTCCGAACTTTGAATAATTTCGACGAATGGTTGTCAAGACAACCAAAGTTTCGCGAATTTAATTATTTTTATTTTTACAGAGTGTTGAAGTTGGGAATCGAACACCCAAACTTTGAGTTAGCAAAAACGTATGCTAACCACTATGCTATATTTTTCATTACTCTTTCAGTCTTAATGTGAATCTGTACCATGACAACGAATATTACAATTAAATTAATTTTAAAACCATCAGTTAATTTACTCTTTAGTACTAATCATGGCATATCATTAACTGAATTTCAGCTCATAATTGAAACTATCATCATTATTATTATTATTTTTTCATAATAACAAAGTTTTCACTTAAGTAAAGATTTATTTAAATACAACCCATTCGAGATTTTAGATTTATTTCAATGCTTTGTGGACTTGAAATATATTTTAAACTTTGATTTTCTTTTTCATGCATTTCAAACTTTATCCTTTTTATTTTTTCTAACTTGTTAAATTTTCTTTTTTCTTTGTCAAATTTACAAATAATTTTTCTAACTTGTAAAAATTTCGAAGAAATAATTTTCTTAACTAATTTTTTTTTTTTTTTTTTGACTTTCATACAACAAAATATTTTTTCTTATTTGTTAAATTTTCTAAGAAATAATTAACTTAAATATTCTTTCATACATTTTGAACTTTAACGTTTTTTCCTGTCATTTAGCACTTTGATTTTTTTTTTCACTATTTTAGCGTTTTTCAATTATTTTCAGTCTTTAACTATTTTCTTAACTTTTTAGTCTTTAACTAATTTCAAGCATTTCAGACTTAGATTATTTTTTCGTGATTTCGATTTTTTTTTAGTATATTTTAGAGTTTGATCATTTTCTCGCTTGTTTTTACTTTATCGTTTTTTTTTTTTTTTTTCCCGATATTTTTAAACTTAGAAATTTTTCACAAGTAGTGACAGGAATCGAACCCACAAATTTTTTCGAAACATTATCAGGTCTACAATTTTCATCCAACTAATTTATTTTAAAAACTTGCAATCAATTTACTCTTAGTAGTAATTAACACTTATCATTAATAAACTTTCACGATTTTAAAAAAATCAACTTATTTAATTTTTTTTCCAGTAAGCAAATTTCGCACTCAAGTTACATTTCATCACTTTATATGCTTTTCAAGAGTTTCATTTAATTTATCACATTTTATTTAATCAACTCTATTAATTATTTTTTGATTAGTATTTAACTTAGTCATTTTATCGCATAGTGTTTTACTTTATTATTATTATTTTTTTTTTCATACAAGCACTCTTGTTAGAATAAAACAAAATTTTCAACATTCATGAATTAGAATCACTTTGACTATTTCATTTTCCCAATAATATTTTACTTTAACAACTAATTTCTTTAACAAAATCGATATCATTTATTTTAGTCTTTATCCTTTTCGAACGATACATTCAAATGGACAGCTATACGTTAAATTAAGAAACTTAATCTAAATTTTGACAAATTAAGTTATAGCTAAATACTGACTAAAATTAAGTACAAAAGACTAACCTTTTTGGGGTGAAATCCCTCAAGTACCAGCTATCGCGAAGTTATTTAAAAACAGTGAATGAAATTGTAATAAGTGGATTGTTAATTATAACTCAATCTCACAAATTACAACTACATGCATGTTTTATTTGAAATCGCTGCATACGGCTGTTTGCCCATCGTCGATTTGCAGAAGGCATGCCGTGAAATCGCAAATCAACGCGGCTGTTGAAAAAAAACTCCAATAATCCCAAAGAACTTCCCATCGTCCACACTCACAGAGGCGAATTGAGAAAATGACTTTATCAATATTGCTATCTACCCCTTTACCGATAACAGATAACAAACCCCACGTGCGAGTATTATTCACCACCTGGCCTACGTCTTTCAAGTGATGTCACTGTTTCTGACCAATTAAAATTAGTTCACGTTTCTCAAATATCAAGCACATAGATCGGCAATAGCCTGATGTCTGGTTTTCCAAAAAAATTTTAGATTTTAATTCGTAGTTTCGAATTAATTTCTTTTTCATTTCAAACTTATATAAAAAAATTTCCAGCTTGTAAGAATATTTCTTTCAAAAACAGATTTTTGATTCAAAACAGTATTTTTTCAAACTTGTAATATTTTTCTACTTAGAAAATGAAATCAAAAATTTTTGTTTTCTTTAATCATATAAAATGTTTTAAAAAAATAATTTCTCAAACTTGTAATATTTTTCCACTAATTAAAAAAAAAATCAATTTTTTTTTCAATCATATAAAAATAAATTTTTATTCTTACAACAATAAATTTTTCCGCAAAAATATTTTTTTTTCAAATCAAAATAATAATAATAATAATATTTTTGTAACATATTATTTTTTTTCTTTTCAATCTTTTTTTTTTTCGCAAAACTATTTTTTTTTTCAAAAATTTTCAAACTTACAAAATAAAATTTTTTCAACTGAATCTTTAAACGAAATGATTTAATTAAATTTAAAACTCAATATCACTTTACTCTTAGTATTAATAACCAATAGCACTTAACCATTTACTCTTCGCACTCTAAGTATTAATTAACACACATGCATTATAAATAATAATAATAATGTTTAAGATACTTACAAATCATCCACTCAAGCTTTCAAATATCCATCTAGCATGTTATTGTTCATTCGTGTGAGGGAACTTGTAATAAAACTTTACTCATCAACCGAAATTATAAGCGAAAATATCACATTTTCAGCACTTAATATAATCCTACAATTAACAAATTGGTTTTAACTTTGAATTTAAGAAAAATAAAAACTATTACACACTTAGTAACATATCTATCGATGTATATTATTTCATGACAAATCACAAATAGGTGAGGATCTTTTATCGATCATGTGACCAACTAAGTTAAGAAAGAGCATCCTTATCTCATATGTGAATTTATAAGTCTTTAATATTTCTCTTTAATGTAAGTGTATTCATACGTACGAGTTTGTGTATGTGAATATAATTGTGTATTGTTTTCAAACCATTGACATGTTTAAGCTTTACGGTTCTAATTTTGACTTTCCACTTAGCATTAGTCGAAGTCCTTCGCATGTATTAAACTATAGAAATATCACAAAAATTATATTTTCATTCAGTCTTAATTACAAAACCATACAATAAACATGAAGACAACACCGATAGTATAAAGATTTACTTACAATAAAGTGCATATAAAGAATATATGTAAGAGTGATTTCAAAGTATAATCCATCAACCATATTCAACATCTCAATAAAAACACAAGTCTCTTTAAAATGATAAACACAATTTATTCACACACACAGTAAAAGACAATTAAAAAAACTTTCATCTTTAAGTAAAACTCTTCAAAACTTTCAAGCGTATTTTTAACATCGATTGCATCAAATAAATCAGACACATGACATTTTAAACATGGACTATCAACATTCAAAGTAACGAAGTCACGAGTCAAGTTTTCCCAATTAACATTAAAAAGAGCCCGTTCGAAAAAAGTGTCGAACTTTCGACCCCTTGTTAATGATTCACATTCATGCACTCTCATGTAAAAAATGAATCCATTTTTACAATCCACACATTCTTTTTTAGAAAGGTAGTTTATGTTGCCATATGAGCTCATCAAATAGTCACTTACGTAGAGAATCAGCCAGTTTACGAACTTCTTGTGATGTATATGTGCTGATTTTATCACATCGACAATCACAGGGATATTTTTTCTCAATTTCCGAAAGGATGTACTCTTTTAGAGTATAAGTCATAAGTTTGTCTTTGACACTACGTGAGATACAAGGGGACGCGTAGCACAATTTGTCAATCTGGCTTTCCAAAAGTAGAACTATATCAGGCATCAACTGGAACACTTCTCGTTTCAGTTTGAACAATCTTTGCACACTAACACAGATGTTACCATTCGCACTCGACTCTCCTTTTTTATAACAAAAGCGAAATCACGGTCTTCGATTAATTTTTGATTTACATTTTTACGTAGGCTTGAAATAAGTGATCTCCACACATCTGGTTCTAAGGAAATACCATCCATAGTTGGTCGAAAAATACCATCTTTCCCACACGTATATCTTCTAATATGCACGCGTGTACGTTTCCGAAAAGTATTCACCTAAAGTGAAAATACAATCACCCAAGTGTATCATATCATCAGGCTGTGGAGAAGCCTCAATGTTCATTTTCATGTTCGTTGCATCCCATCTGTTCACCAGCGTTAGTCATTCTTAACTCTCATAGGATTAGGAGTCACAATACTAAAACAACTTCCTGTGAACTTAAAAAATAAATCAAACTAGGTTTTAACACTAGCTGGTGAAGAAAAATCCTAAGTACATAGAATAAAATTTCACGATCTCTTTCAAAGCTCAGAATCACCCTGAAAATGATTCTCCAAACATCCACTATAAACCAATGAATATTCACTTTAACCAATGAGAAGTGTACATAAATCTCTTGCTACTGACGTCATAGAATATCACATGAACTTTTGAGCAGAATTGAGTTGTTTTACACAGTATTCAGATTTTTAGAAAATGCCAACACTTTGACTTCCAAATTCATCCTGACCTACTACGAGTAATTTTAAGATGGTAGCAGGTTTTCACATCACATCGAATGCCGATGACGTTTTCGCATCTCATGCAAATTGACATGATCAATTACACGTGATTGATCATGTCATGCGTGAGATGCGAAAACGTCATCGGCATTCGATGTGATGTGAAAACCTGCTACCATCTTAAAATTACTCGTAGTAGGTCAGGATGAATTTGGAAGTCAAAGTGTTGGCATTTTCTAAAAATCTGAATACTGTGTAAAACAACTCAATTCTGCTCAAAAGTTCATGTGATATTCTATGACGTCAGTAGCAAGAGATTTATGTACACTTCTCATTGGTTAAAGTGAATATTCATTGGTTTATAGTGGATGTTTGGAGAATCATTTTCAGGGTGATTCTGAGCTTTGAAAGAGATCGTGAAATTTTATTCTATGTACTTAGGATTTTTCTTCACCAGCTAGTGTTAAAACCTAGTTTGATTTATTTTTTAAGTTCACAGGAAGTTGTTTTAGTATTGTGACTCCTAATCCTATGAGAGTTAAGAATGACTAACGCTGGTGAACAGATGGGATGCAACGAACATGAAAATGAACATTGAGGCTTCTCCACAGCCTGATGATATGATACACTTGGGTGATTGTATTTTCACTTTAGGTGAATACTTTTCGGAAACGTACACGCGTGCATATTAGAAGATATACGTGTGGGGAAAGATGGTATTTTTCGACCAACTATGGATGGTATTTCCTTAGAACCAGATGTGTGGAGATCACTTATTTCAAGCCTACGTAAAAATGTAAATCAAAAATTAATCGAAGACCGTGATTTCGCTTTTGTTATAAAAAAGGAGAGTCGAGTGCGAATGGTAACATCTGTGTTAGTGTGCAAAGATTGTTCAAACTGAAACGAGAAGTGTTCCAGTTGATGCCTGATATAGTTCTACTTTTGGAAAGCCAGATTGACAAATTGTGCTACGCGTCCCCTTGTATCTCACGTAGTGTCAAAGACAAACTTATGACTTATACTCTAAAAGAGTACATCCTTTCGGAAATTGAGAAAAAATATCCCTGTGATTGTCGATGTGATAAAATCAGCACATATACATCACAAGAAGTTCGTAAACTGGCTGATTCTCTACGTAAGTGACTATTTGATGAGCTCATATGCAACATAAACTACCTTTCTAAAAAAGAATGTGTGGATTGTAAAAATGGATTCATTTTTTACATGAGAGTGCATGAATGTGAATCATTAACAAGGGGTCGAAAGTTCGACACTTTTTTCGAACGGGCTCTTTTTAATGTTAATTGGGAAAACTTGACTCGTGACTTCGTTACTTTGAATGTTGATAGTCCATGTTTAAAATGTCATGTGTCTGATTTATTTGATGCAATCGATGTTAAAAATACGCTTGAAAGTTTTGAAGAGTTTTACTTAAAGATGAAAGTTTTTTTAATTGTCTTTTACTGTGTGTGTGAATAAATTGTGTTTATCATTTTAAAAGAGACTTGTGTTTTTATTGAGATGTTGAATATGGTTGATGGATTATACTTTGAAATCACTCTTACATATATTCTTTATATGCACTTTATTGTAAGTAATCTTTATACTATCGGTGTTGTCTTCATGTTATTGTATGGTTTTGTAATTAAGACTGAATGAAAATATAATTTTTGTGATATTTCTATAGTTTAATACATGCGAAGGGACTTCGACTAATGCTAAGTGGAAAGTCAAAATTAGAACCGTAAAGCTTAAACATGTCAATGGTTTGAAAACAATACACAATTATATTCACATACACAAACTCGTACGTATGAATACACTTACATTAAAGAGAAATATTAAAGACTTATAAATTCACATATGAGATAAGGATGCTCTTTCTTAACTTAGTTGGTCACATGATCGATAAAAGATCCTCACCTATTTGTGATTTGTCATGAAATAATATACATCGATAGATATGTTACTAAGTGTGTAATAGTTTTTATTTTTCTTAAATTCAAAGTTAAAACCAATTTGTTAATTGTAGGATTATATTAAGTGCTGAAAATGTGATATTTTCGCTTATAATTTCGGTTGATGAGTAAAGTTTTATTACAAGTTCCCTCACACGAATGAACAATAACATGCTAGATGGATATTTGAAAGCTTGAGTGGATGATTTGTAAGTATCTTAAACATTATTATTATTATTTATAATGCATGTGTGTTAATTAATACTTAGAGTGCGAAGAGTAAATGGTTAAGTGCTATTGGTTATTAATACTAAGAGTAAAGTGATATTGAGTTTTAAAATTTAATTAAATCATTTCGTTTAAAGATTCAGTTGAAAAAATTTTATTTTGTAAGTTTGAAAATTTTTGAAAAAAAAAATAGTTTTTGCGAAAAAAAAAAAGATTGAAAAGAAAAAAAAATAATATGTTACAAAAATATTATTATTATTATTATTTTGATTTGAAAAAAAAATATTTTTGCGGAAAAATTTATTGTTTGTAAGAATAAAAATTTATTTTTATATGATTGAAAAAAAAATTGATTTTTTTTTTAATTAGTGGAAAAATATTACAAGTTTGAGAAATTATTTTTTTAAAACATTTTATATGATTAAAGAAAACAAAAATTTTTGATTTCATTTTCTAAGTAGAAAAATATTACAAGTTTGAAAAAATACTGTTTTGAATCAAAAATCTGTTTTTGAAAGAAATATTCTTACAAGCTGGAAATTTTTTTATATAAGTTTGAAATGAAAAAGAAATTAATTCGAAACTACGAATTAAAATCTAAAATTTTGTTTGGAAAACCAGACATCAGGCTATTGCCGATCTATGTGCTTGATATTTGAGAAACGTGAACTAATTTTAATTGGTCAGAAACAGTGACATCACTTGAAAGACGTAGGCCAGGTGGTGAATAATACTCGCACGTGGGGTTTGTTATCTGTTATCGGTAAAGGGGTAGATAGCAATATTGATAAAGTCATTTTCTCAATTCGCCTCTGTGAGTGTGGACGATGGGAAGTTCTTTGGGATTATTGGAGTTTTTTTTCAACAGCCGCGTTGATTTGCGATTTCACGGCATGCCTTCTGCAAATCGACGATGGGCAAACAGCCGTATGCAGCGATTTCAAATAAAACATGCATGTAGTTGTAATTTGTGAGATTGAGTTATAATTAACAATCCACTTATTACAATTTCATTCACTGTTTTTAAATAACTTCGCGATAGCTGGTACTTGAGGGATTTCACCCCAAAAAGGTTAGTCTTTTGTACTTAATTTTAGTCAGTATTTAGCTATAACTTAATTTGTCAAAATTTAGATTAAGTTTCTTAATTTAACGTATAGCTGTCCATTTGAATGTATCGTTCGAAAAGGATAAAGACTAAAATAAATGATATCGATTTTGTTAAAGAAATTAGTTGTTAAAGTAAAATATTATTGGGAAAATGAAATAGTCAAAGTGATTCTAATTCATGAATGTTGAAAATTTTGTTTTATTCTAACAAGAGTGCTTGTATGAAAAAAAAAATAATAATAATAAAGTAAAACACTATGCGATAAAATGACTAAGTTAAATACTAATCAAAAAATAATTAATAGAGTTGATTAAATAAAATGTGATAAATTAAATGAAACTCTTGAAAAGCATATAAAGTGATGAAATGTAACTTGAGTGCGAAATTTGCTTACTGGAAAAAAAATTAAATAAGTTGATTTTTTTAAAATCGTGAAAGTTTATTAATGATAAGTGTTAATTACTACTAAGAGTAAATTGATTGCAAGTTTTTAAAATAAATTAGTTGGATGAAAATTGTAGACCTGATAATGTTTCGAAAAATTTGTGGGTTCGATTCCTGTTACTAATTGTGAAAAATTTCTAAGTTTAAAAATAACGGGAAAAAAAACGATAAAGTAAAAACAAGCAAGAAAATGATTAAGTTAAATACTAAGCGATAAAATGACTAAGTTTAATACTAATCAAAAAATAATTAAATAAAATGTGATAAATTCAATAAAACTCTTGAAAAGTATATGTAGTGATAAAATGTAACTTGAGTGCGAAATTTGCTTACTGGAAAAAATTAAATAAGTTGATTTTTAAAATCCATGAAAATTTCTTAATGATAAGTGTTTATTAATGCTAAGAGTAAATTGATTCCAAGTTTTGAAATGAATTTCAGTAGAAATTATTTTTCGGTAAGTCTATTTTTAAAATTTGCTGACATGAAGTTTTGATACTCGACTTATAATTTTAACATTTCTCGGGTTCTTCATTGATGTTTAACTTTTTTATGTGATGTGTTTTATTTTACCGTAGGTAAAAATAATTAAATAAAAGTGAAATTTATAAATTGTAATGAAAATTCTGTTAATGAAATTAGTTGGTTGTAAAGTAATATTTTGGAAAAGCTGTAAAATAATAATAATGAAAAAGAATCAAAGACGATTAAATGAATCTAAATCGTAAATGAGTTGCTATTTTAGTAAACTCAAACTAGAGTGAAAAGCATTTTAGTAGGAACATGTTAATATCTCTTGTGCTAAGAAAAATAAATAACTTTTAAGCATAATTTTGTAACTGGAATAAATGTATGATAAAATGATTAAGTTAAGTATTAATGAAAAAGTAATTATTAGAGTTAATTAAATGGAATGTGATAAATTCAATGAAACTCTTGAAGCGTATATGCAGTGTTGGAATGTAACTTGAGTGCGCAATTTGCTTACTGGAAAAAATTAATTAAGTTAATTTTTAAAATCCGTGAAAATTTGTTAATGATAAGTGTTAATTACTACTACGAGTAAATTGATTGCAAGTTTGACATGATTGCAAAAAATTGAAGACATGATAACGTTTCGAAAAATTTGAGGTTTCGATTCCTGTCACTAATTGCGAAAAATTTCTAAGTTTAAAAATATCGGGAAAAAAACGAAAAAGTAAAAACAAGCGAGAAAATGATCAAACTCTAAAATATACTAAAAAAAAAATCGAAATCACGAAAAAATAATTTAAGTCTGAAATGCTTGAAATTAGTTAAAGACTAAAAGGCTAAGAAAATAGTTAAAGACTGAAAATAATTGAAAAACGCTAAAATAGTGAAAAAAAAAAAAAAATCAAAGTGCTAAATGACAGGAAAAAAACGTTAAAGTTCAAAATGTGTGAAAGAATATTTAAGTTAATTATTTCTTTGAAAATTTAACAAGTAAGAAAAAATATTTTGTTGTATGAAAGTCAAAAAAAAATTAGTTAAGAAAATTATTTCTTCGAAATTTTTACAAGTTAGAAAAAATATTTGTAAATTTGACAAAGAAAAATGAAATTAGTTAAGAAAATTTAACAAGTTAGAAAAAAATAAAAATGATAAAGTTTGAAATGCATGAAAAAGAAAATCAAAGTTTAAAATATATTTCAAGTCCACAAAGCATTGAACCAAATCTAAAATCTCGAATGGGTTGTATTTAAATAAATCTTTACTTAAGTGAAAACTTTGTTATTATGAAAAATAATAATAATGATGATAGTTTCAATTATGAGCTGAAATTCAGTTAATGATATGCCATGATTAGTACTAAAGAGTAAATTAACTGATGGTTTTAAAATTAATTTAATTGTAATATTCGTTGTCATGGTACAGATTCACATTAAGACTGAAAGAGTAATGAAAAATATAGCATAGTGGTTAGCATACGTTTTTGCTAACTCAAAGTTTGGGTGTTCGATTCCCAACTTCAACACTCTGTAAAAATAAAAATAATTAAATTCGCAGAAATATTCAAAGTCCGGAAATATCTCAATAGATGGCGCCACCGACGTTAAAAATAGCATAAGTTAAAACATAGCAACAAGTGTTGCCAACCGAAAACTAAAAACTCTGGTTGTCATGACAACAAGTGTTGCCATTCCAAAACCGAAACTCAAACAAGTGTTGCCATCCAAAAAAGTAAAAACTTTGTGGATACCATGACAACAAGTTCAAAATATTCTAAGTCCGAAAACGCGGGAAAAATATCTAAAACGCGGGAAAAACCCTCGTCACCTTCTACGGGTTCTCGCGGCGGCCCTGGGAGGCGGCTCAACCCAAGGTTACAGGGGCAATGGACGGCGGCTATGAGCCGGAGAGCCGCCGGCTGGCGTTGAACCGGCCTTTTCTCCCTACTCCTACACACAGACACACACGCCTACATACACACACTCGTGATTGCGAAAAACATAATTTGAATTCAAGATGTCAAAATTCAAATTTTATTTATTTATTTTTTTTTTTTTTTTGCCCCCTCCCCTTACAATTTTCAGTCCCAATCGCCGTTTTAGGTATGAAGCAAACTCTTTTCTGCAAACGCGCCGAATACACTTCGCCAAAATCCGAGTCTTTACTACGCATTAATAAACAATAACTTTTTCATTATTTCCAAATCGTCGAATCGTTCTAAAACTCGGGTCGTCCTCCACACCAGCGATAAGGATAAAAGGGTTGTCGTGGATGCGCGCGAGTAACAGGTGTGTCCTTCCGACTCGAGAGGCCCTCTAAGGACACTGCCCGGGGCCGGGGAGTTAAAGTGAAAGTGTCTCGCTGCAGACGATTCATTTCATTCGGAGGCAAGCCGCGATCCTCGGCACACGGACAGCGGACAAGCCTGCGGTACGTACACTTCCCATCATTTCCTTATATATATATATATATATATATATATATATATATATATATATATATATATATATATATATATATATATATATATATATAATGTATGCATTAGATATCTGAAAAATAAATTTCCTCTTGAACCTTAACAGCAGTAAATATAAAAAAATGTGAAGAGTAATGAAAAATAATTAGTAGAATGGGTAATGGGTATGTAAATAAGTTATGGTAACACTTAATCAAGTTAACATTAAAAAACCTCAAACCGGGTGAAAATTCGAAAAACATGATAATTGCATGATAAATGCTGCAACATCTTCAGAGAATGATATTAAAAAAACCAAAAAAAAAAAAAAAATCCGTCAAAATTAAAAAAATAATAATAATGAAAATAAATAAACTTAATTTACTTTTAAAAAAGAGGGGAAGAGAGAGAGAAATAGAGGGGGGGGGGGGAGTTAAATCAAATCGTTCCGAGACCCATTCCAAATTTAATAGCATTTAGCAAATCAATCCACTTACAAGAAGTTTCATATTTTTTTAACGTTTCACTCGCTTTGATTTTTTAATGTTGTAGCTAAAATTCAAATTCATTAAAAAACTCGAAGCAACGAAAAATGAGACATTCAATTCTTCAATTTAAATAATAGTAATAATAATAATAATGACAATAAGAGCAATATTAATCTTCTTTACTAATAGTTAATCTGAAAGTCTGGAGCTCTGTCCGGATATCTGTCAGGATGTCTGACGCGCATAGCGCCTAGACCGTTCGGCCGATTTTCATGAAATTTGGCACAAAATTAGCTTGTAGCATGGGAGTGTGCACCTCTAAGCGATTTTTCGAAACTTCGATTTTGTTCTTTTTTTATTTCAATTTTAAGAACATTTTTCCGAGCAAATTATCATAATATGGACGAACAAATTACCATAACGTGGATGAGCACATTAACAAAGAATATTGGCGAGATATTCATCATTCATTATTTGTAAATGTACAGGCGAACCTAAAGACCTTTTAATTTTTTACTACGGGCAAAGCCGTGCGGGTACCACTAGTGAATACATAAACAAAAAGTTACTGCTTTCGTATACAGATATAAGGTAAAACAAATAATTATTATTTGTTTTAACGCTTCTGCTTTTGTATATAATTTCTAGTTTTGGTTCCTAAATTAGAAAATAAAACAAATGAAAAATAAAAGGGGGGCATGTCCGCCCTTGCCCCCCCCCCACCCCCGACTGCTGCCACTGCTTCATACAAATGATAGGTGAAACTGGTCTTTAGGTTGTCAACTGAAATTTTGAAACATCTGCTCACAACTTCTTTAAATTGAAAAATTTAGTGATAATAATTTTAAAGCAATTTAAATATTTTTGCATCGTTTTAATCGGGCAAATCCGTGCGATTATCGCTAGTAAGATGAATGAAACGCAGTAAAAAACGAATGTATTTACTCTTTGCTATTGCAAGCATTTGAGCTAGCTCCGAATCCGAATAAAAAAGTTTCAAAAATTGGCGCCTCGTGCTCCAAAATGGCCGGATGCCCCTAATCCCGCTAAGTAAAACTAATATCGCCTACGCCCCCCTTCGACGGGGGGCCCCGGAAATCCTTCCCAACCCTTTGAGGGGCCGTCTCAGAGGTTGAGCGAACTTTAGGAGTACAAAGGATTCTCGATTCCCACGCGCCCCCAGAGTCTCCCCCCCCCTTTCTCTTCAGCTCTCTCTCTCTCTTCTTTGGGTTTCCCGCTCTTTCTCGTTCGAGAGTTCGTTCTAGGAGGGAGCTGAGGAGCAGGTGAGCATCTTTTCAAGTTCACGGTTACGGGGAAGGCCGACGGACTCGCGGCCTTCTCACACTAATTCTTCATAGAATGCTTCTTAATTCCACATTCTATTAATCGAATATATATATATACAGTTGGCTCTCTGTTTAACGACGCCCTATTTAACGACTTTCTCTATTTAAAGACGGCTTTTCACGGTCCCAAATGGTCCACTATAGTTTTAAAAGCATTCTGTTTAAAGACGATTTTTTGTGGTCCCTTGAAAGTTGTTAAACAGAGAGCCAACTGTATGTTACTGTTAATCTTTGAAACTAGTTATTTCATTGATTCTATCCACTACCTTTTTCATGCAATCTTGCAACGCTGTGCGCATTAAGTTAAGGGTTAAGCTACTTTTTACTAAATCTTTACTAACAATAAAGCTGAAGGTCTCTCTGTCCGGAGGATGTCTGTAGGATGTCTGTGACGCGCATAGCGCCTAGACCGTTCGGCCGATTTTCATGAAATTTGGCACAGAGTTAGTTTGTAGCATGGGGATGTGCACCTCGAAGCGATGTTTCGAAAATCCGATGTGGTTCTTTTTTTATTCCAATTTTAAGAAAAAAACTATCATAAATTACGAAATCATCATAACGTGGAACCGTAACATGGGCACAAGCCAATGGGCGAGATACGAAATGATCATAACGTGGAACTGTAACGTCGGTACAAGCCAATTGGCGAAAAAATTCACCATACATTATTTGTAAATATACAGGCTAACCAAAAGACCTTTTAATTTTCTATTACGGGCAAAGCCGTGCGGGTGCCACTAGTTACTAATAATAAAGCTGAAAGTCTGTCTGGATGTCTGTGATGCGCATAGCGCCTAGACCGTTCGGCCGATTTTCATGAAATTTGGCTCAGAATTAGTTTGTAACATGGGGGTGTGCGCCTCGAAGCGATGTTTCGAAAATTCAATTTTGTTCTTTTTCTATTCCAATTTTAAGAACATTTTACCGAGCATATTATCACAACGTGGACGAGCAAATTACCGTAACAACGGTGAGCAAATGAACGTAGCAAATTGGCGAGAAACTCATCATCCATTATTTGTAAACATGCAGGTGAACCTATGATTAGTGCTCGACCGATGGCATTTTTTTGGCCGATGGGCCGATGCCGATTGTTGGCCGATTATTCAAAGATGGCCGATGGCCGATGGCCGATTGTTTTCCTCCAAATGGCCGATTGCCGATGGCCGATGGCCGATGCCGTTGGCCGATGGCAAAAAAAAAAAAAAAAAATCAAACAGAAATAAATTGATAAAATTGTCAGAGATTTAAAGGATGATTGATTCATTTCACTTTACTTCCTTTCTACGAATAAGGAACTGCAATCACAAAAAAAAAAAAAAAAAAAACAGATTTTCACCTAAATTTTTATTTTACGATCACCCAATTTAAACTTCAAAAGTTTTTTCGGCACATCTGTACGTGCATATGTACCTAAGAACATGTAGATGACCGAAATATCCATTTTGAACGCTTCCTCAGTTAATTATCGCAAATTCTCTTATGATGTCTTCATGCGCGTAAACTTACCTCACTCAAAAACGTTATGAAATAGTAAGTTGAAAACTCATACGTACGTAGTATGATCTAAAGGTTAGAGGACAAGTTGTATAAAACCTTACCCTGAATAGTTCACATTACCGAAGCAAATCTATCTACAAAATAGTCACCTTGAACGACTATGCACTTCTGCCTATGTTCGTATAGCTTTTAGAAGCGCTCCTGGAAGACATTTTCGCAACCTCCTGTAAGGCCTCTTGCGCTGCTGCTTTAACTTCATCGTAGGGAAGAAGGCGACTTTCATGTTGAGGATGCACGGTTCGATTGGTCAATACTCTGATATGACAAACAAATAACATAACGTTTCGTCGGACTTAGCTCCGTGTGACTTTTACCTGTTCCCAGCAAAAAAACATTTGCATGGACGATGCTTTCCTCCGTCAGGAGAAGATAAAGCTGCATCATAGAAGGTAGCGAAAAATGGCTTTCAGAAGTGTTTCCAAAAGTTATATGAACACTGGCAGAAGTACATAGTCCCTCAAGGTAAACTTTTGAAGGTGGGTGTGCTTCTGTAATGTGAACTATTCTGGGTAAGGTTCTATACAGCTTGTCCCGAACTTTTGGATCGTACTACGTACAATCTATATAGGGTGTAGTTATGCTTCTCCTTTTTTGACTGCTGTACAATGAAAAATAAAGAACAACAGTCAAAAAAAAAAAAAAAAAAAGAAAGAAAGAAAGAAAAAAGGAAGAAAAACAAAAAGACTGTTTAATAAACAATTGATTTTTTTTTTTTAATTGAACATATAACTAAGATTTCAGTAATATTGTAATGATGTATGGATTTAAGTTCACTAAACATAGTTAAAAAACATTAAATTATGTTGTTAAATCATTCAAAAAAAATTAAGAATAAAACTATGAAACCGTCAACAAATTACGCAATTAAATTGGAAAGATTGCACGTAGACATTTTTTAGTCATCAAATTAAAAAAAAAGATAACAGATAAATTACAATACTAAATCATAAAAGAAATATTTTTTCTTATTTAAAATTTATGAATAGAAAATTTTGCATTTTTCAAAAAACTAAAACAGTGACATAAATTTTGCTGGAAAAAAAATTGCCATGAAAAGAGCGAGGTTCTTAAAACGCAGCTATAAACAAAATCAATATTTACACAAAATTAATAACTGAATACATATGACTACTTGATCTGATGTTTGCATACATAATATTGAACAATTAGATTGTTTAATCTTTTATGAAACTTTACAAACAAGTTCAAATTAAATTGTTCAATTTAACAGTAATTTTCTGAAATTTAAAAAATTGCATAATAGAAAATCCTTGAAACTTTTCTATAAAAAAAGGAAATAACTTATTCATTGATTTTATATAAATACATAAAAATAGTTACTTACAACAGAAAAAAAAAAATCGATCGCTATTAATGATTCAAAAAAGATGGCGCATTACGAAATGGAGGGGGGGGGGGGTCACCCTCTGATTTTGCAGTAACTCACACTTCGGCCCCAACCTCGGCCTAATATTTGTAGTACAGAACCGCTAAAACCAACCCCTCGGAAGAGTTTCTGAATCTATTTCAGCACTTCCGAAGAAAAAATTCAAAAGTCCCTTCGATTTCCGAATTGTGTCACCATTCAAAACGTCTTTCTTTAATCAATTTCTTAAATTAATGCTCTAAATTCTTTCTAAACAATAGATAAAGTTTGAAAAAAAAAAAAAAATCTCTAATTTTATGAATGGTGTTAGTTTTAAACAACTCAGGAGTATAACTAGAGTTTAATTTCAGAAATTGAGGGAGTGGGAGGAGGGGCACACAAGTGTTCTCGGAAATTCAAAACAGTCGTAAAAAATAGAGTTCAAAATAATCATAAACATTGAACAAAAAAACCCTTCCGAAACTTGCACCCGAGTTTGTATTGACTTGCAGTGGCGGATTTAAAATATAGAGTGTTTTAAAATGAATAGTGGGGTTTTGCCATCTCATATTTGTTTCCATGGTCTCCAATTCGGCAATATATCACCAAATGACCGTCAGTCTGAGACGCTATCTTAATTTTGCATTGAAATAAGTAATTAATAGCCACAAAACATGAGTAAACAGGCTTTTCAGAACACCCGATCGAAAACAAAAAGGGAAGTGCACAACTGGAACGTACGCACACCCCACACGCGAAAACTTATCCTTCTACAGTTTACCATTTTGGAGTTATGACTTATGAGAGATACTACGTACATCCAGCAGCAAGAAACAACGCAATAATTAATT
>NW_026558558.1:107500-158691 GCF_026930045.1 Uloborus diversus | reverse complement strand
CACAAATGTCCAAAATTTAAATTTTTAAGGCTTCAGTTTCTAAATTGTTTTGTAGGAATACTACCCCTCTTACCTATAAACATGACTTATGATAGCCTAAAAATTTTAATACTTTAATTTTGGAAACTTTTTGAAAAAATCTTCCTACATTCTTCCCCCTTAAGTCATCCAAAGATAGCCCAAAACAAAGCTCTTAGAATTTCAGAAACTAAAATATTTCGGGCTGGGGGTGCGGAATACCCCGCCTCCCTTTCATTGTGTTTACTAAACGCAGTGTAAATTTTTGTTTAAGATTTATTTTTCTATTGAGAGAGCACCTCCCTTCCATACATCGCCAAAGACAACCCAAAGTTTTAAGACTTCAATTTCGAAAATGTTTCGAGAAAGACCCTGAATTCCCTAACTCTTAACTCACTCAAAAATAGCATTTCAATACTTCGGGGAGAGAGACCCCCCCACCCCGAACTCTTTCCACTAAGTTCACTAAATTTTACTTAAATTTGCGGTTTCCCCTTTTCATCACCGAAGATTTAAGAATTTAAATTCTAAAACGTATTGAGAGAAAGCCTTCGAATTCCCCCTTCTTAAGTCGTCCAAAGATTACCTAAAGCTGAGTTCTGAATGCTTCAGCTTTGAATATTTTTTGGGAAAGGAGAACCTCGAACCCCCAAGACGGTCCAAAGTTGCGCTTTTAAGACTCCAGTTTCGGAATTTCGCCTAAAGAGAGCCCCCTCCCTCCCTCTTGACATTGACAAAGACAGCCTAAAAGATTTAAGACTTCAATTACAAACACTTTTCGGGAGAGGGTCGCAAATGCCCTTTAACTTAAGTCATTTAAGTATAGCCTCAAATAGTTTTTAATACATCAGCTACAAAACATTTTCATGTTAGAACACCAAAACCATCTCTCATAAATTCACTAAAGATTGCCTAAATTAGTGTTTTTAAGACTCCAGTCTTCGATTCTTTTTTAAAACCCACTTTTACATCATTAGAGACAGCCTAAAACTTTTTGACTTTTAAATTTTTAAGAGTTTGCAGTGGAGAAATATCGAACCACTCCTAGCTTCAAAAATATTTTCAATTCAGTTTTTTAATATTTTATACTGTAACCAGTGAGTTACACCCCCCCCCCCTAGATTGTCCAAGATATCAACGTTTTAAGACCAGTGGGTTAATCAGTATCGTGGGTTAATTTGCGCACAGATTACCCTCTTTGCAAGAGCAGCGTTTTTTCGCAAACTCGTGCGCTGCCGTTATTTTTCTCCTTTCCTTTCTCTCCCCCCCTCCCACACCCATATTTCCATTCTAGCGAGTGTTCGATTCAATGACATTGGAATTTAGTGATACCTCAAGTCTTTGTCAAAAATGCAGGAACGGTTTGTCTATCGGTGTTTCCAACCAGCTTGAAATCCCCCCCCCCCCCGATTATTTCCAATATTCTCATTTTCATTAAAATCTTCAAAATCCTTGATAGTTTCTGTTTTACCTGGTATGTGGACGCCCTTTGCTGAGGCGAAAATATTTCATCTTGTCAGCAATCACTCTCAAACGGTGATGCAGATTCAACTCTTAAGACATTTTAAGAGCGTACATAATTTTCATTTATGCGTATAAAGTTTGGAAAAAAAAAAAAAATACCACAAATGAAAAAAACGAAAGGATGATCGAAAATAGCATGAGAAAAGGCTAAATTTTCAATTAGAGCCGATTGCTTCGAAAAATCAATGAGAATAGCGAGCAACTCCTCGGCCTGCAATGCAGTGAGTTGGAAATAACAAAGCTATACCTAAAAGCCACTCCTCCAAAAGCATGTTGCAAACATAACAAGCACAAGGCGGAAAACCGAGAGAATGTCGATGTAAATTCGTGGTTATGGAACGGTCCAGTAATACTAAAGCATATTTTTCAAACACTCAATTTTTCTTTTTTCATTAAAAATTAAAAGAAAGTCATTGAATTTCTTTCCGTCCCGACCTCCGTCTCGGAAATTTTGTCAAGACGGAAATCCGTCCTGAGACGGAAAGTGTTGCACCCATGAAGTAGACGGGATTCTGTAAGTGACTGGCTGTCTTTTGAGAGTACGCGATATCTGGTAAACGGTTGGTCTTGGAGACAAAAATCATAAGGACTATTTTTATAGAGAATTTTGAGATCTACAGCTTTGATCTGAGATACCTTTCGATAAAAATCACCGTTTTCGAGAAAAATCCAAAAAAACCTAAAATTTGGACCTTTGACCCTGAATAACTTTAGTTCACATGGGGTCGATGGGGACTTTTGGCACTTCACTTGCAATGGTAAACCCCAGGCCTCTACAAAAATTTGGCTTTGTTGGAACTTTTGTTATTTGATCACTATTTTTATGTCCAAATTGACCGGACTAAAGAAATCCATACCTACACAATCAGCTTCTGACATTGAAATGACTTTTCTAGGTACACATTCACCTACTTTTTTCTATCAAAGAAGAATTTTTGGACGAATCACCATATTATGTACTCTTGAATTCAAAACCAGTGAAGTTAAGTATATGTATTCTTTCCCCATTGACTTACAACTCCAATATTTCTCAAGTAATTTTATTCAAATGTGATTTTTTTTTAAAAAAAGTAATCACTTTTTTTTTACTTATCTTATGGAGAAGTAACTTTAAAATATTTATTGGGATACTTAAATTAATTTGAATCCTTTTCGAGTGGCATGTGCCCGTCCTCCAAAATCTGCTAATGTTGCAGCCATGCAATTAAATGTTCAAAAGAATTATTTCAATAAAATAGTAAATTTCTTTCAACCACAACAAAGTCCATTTTTCTACCCCTGTAATTTAGTTATGTATTACTCACATAACTAAAGAAATTTATTGTGGTATAAAAAATTTCTTCTTCATCGAGAGGTGGTTTGGAGGTTAAATACTTTTTCAGAACATTTGTTTTTAAGCTGTAGCGCCCATTGTATGGTGATATACATAGTAAACCTGAGTTTAATCACTGATCCAAGTTACCCCCACATGCAAAAATTCTGGTTGCACTAACAAAGTATTTCCTTTGATTGATCAGAAATCCTATTTCAGTTTTAACAATTTTTATTTCACAAAAGCATTCTGAATGGCTATAGCTTTGTAATATGCACAATAGATTTAATTCAAGTAGAAGGAGGGAAAAACAAAAAACAAGGATATAAAGTATAATTAATTTATTCAGGTGCACGTCTTACAATATTTGTTTAATTATTGCAATTTTAAAAATTCTGATTTGTTTCAAACAAAAAGTAACAAACATAAAAGGGCGAACAAATTGTGTCAAAATCTTAAACTATAATTAACAATACAAGTAACTGAAATCTTAAATATGAAACTAAGATATGTAAAACAAAAATAAATAAACCGGTATGATAATGGAATGACTATAGAATAAAATATAACTAAAAATGCCAACACAAAAAGTGAAATAAATACAATGAATATAATTATGGCAAGTTCCTGACAAGTGAGGATAAAAACATAACTTTGATACAAAATACACAATGAAGTGATGAAAATTTAATCTTTGGTACCAAAAAGTTATCTTTTTTATTGTGTGCTTAGTTCATATTAAAATTTACTGTATAAGCACTTTCAAGTGAGATGGTGACCAAGACATTTTATGAGCATCACATATTCATATTTTTATAAATTTTGTAGTTCCCTCTCGAAATGTGCACTATTTTCTCCTTTTACAGTTAGTTCAACTTTTGATCATTAATTTAACCGATACAGTTGTTTGCGAAAATTCTTGTTAATAACGTCATGAAGCGCGGAAGAAAAACTGAGTTAACAGACAAAACATCATACTTTCTAGCTACCTACTTGGCGAACTAGAGGAGATCGCCAACTGTCTGTGAGCTGTTATGGGCTGGGGCATCCGATTCAAATGGATGTAATACTACGTTCTGCACCACTAGTAAAAAAGAAAATACCAAACATTTTACAGAAATGTTGAATGATGGAATGTGTTGAAGTTGAAGAAATGTTGAAAACTAATCCGATTTCTAAAGCAAAGTGCTGAATTTCACCCACAATTCGGACAGCTTGCAGGAAACTACTTCCTTAGTTTGGTCTCAACTTCTTTCTCCAATGTCAAGAAAGGTTGCAGCTGAGTATAATGTTGGCTATTGTTACTGTTTTTGAACAGTCCGAAAACAAGATGTCTTGTTTTTTAAAATGCTTTAGTCACTGTTTAGTTCAAACTTCATAAATTTGTATCCCACTTAGAGATGTAAAATTTCCGGAAATTTTGAAGTGGTGGAAAAAATCCGGTTTTCTACTGTTTTTTTCTGGAAAAATTGATTTTTTATGAATAAAAATATGGTTTCTTAATAGTTTTGTTTTTCTTGGCACATATAAAGGGTTAAGCATTAAAAAATTTATGCAATCCACACATCTCCTTTTTCTGCTTGACAGAAATACACATAAAGATAAGTTTAATTAGAAAAAAATGGCCTTAGAACTTTCTTGATCAAACGCCAGAAATAAGTCAAGTCGTCGTTCAACTAATGATATTAGGAAAGACGTGTCTAATGATATCAATTACATTTCCTATTTTAGAGTGCTTTCTGATTTCTTACTGATTGAATTCGTTTATAGTATCGGGTGTAAATTATATTTTTTCATCTTGAATATATTATTTAAAATTAAATATTTAAACAAGCAGTTATAAGTAAAGCTTTTAAAAAATTAAAAAAAAATTTGCTTACATCGTGATATAAGGTTGTCGATGCATCACAATGTAGTAATTTCTACATCGCCCAGCTCTAATAAATATACACTCTCACCTCTAACGGTTCCCCTAATTGATATTGAGATAATTTTGTGAAAAAAAAAAGTGCAAAAAAGTATTATATGTTTTTGATCTACATGCAAATTATATTATCATAAAACAACTTGCATTATTAAATTAGACAGTTTTTTAACATACAAGGAAAGGGTGGGGAAGAAGGAAATAGCATCATAATTTAAGTATGAGAAATTTCGAATTTTTTCACTTTTTGCTGAAAATTTCAATTAAAACTTCCTGAAAAGTTGAAAAAAAATCAATTTTTCCGGATCAGAGTGAAAATAAACCCCTTCGTAAAAAAACTTTTTTTTCGTTTTTTCCAAAATGTTATGGTTTTTTCCCCAACTGTTTTCATCTCTAATCCCACTACATTGCTCTTTATGAAATGAAAAACAAACCATTAATTGTTCATCATCATCTTTTCTCTTTAACAAGGTTTGGCAGACAAACAACAAATATACTTTTTTAAAGGCTTTCAATTCGTTTGACTCCAATTTAATCCTTACTCAAATAATGCTGTAGGGGCATGATTCCTACTGAAATTTATCATATTCATTTTTAAGAAAATAGTTGCCTGAAGAATATTAAAAAAACTTGTTTAAAAATAAAATGCTGCACACACACACATATTCTCTTCTTTCTCTCCCCCTCCCCATTCACAACTGCAAAACTTAAGCTTGATTTAAAATGAATATTGCCCATAGGTGTCTTTTTATGAAGCAGGAAATAATCTTCTTTTGAGGTGATGTGTCATAAATTAATGTGAAGAAATTTTGGAGAAAGAAAATGGAAGCACCCTCCTCTCCCCAAATTTCACCCCCTCTTCAAAATTTACTCACTATGGCTTTTATTGCTGCATTAATTTCCTTAATGATAAGCAATTTGTACATAATACAATCAGAACCAGATTGTGAAGATGTTCTAAATTTTGATATAACTTTTACAGCATTTGTATAAATTGGAGTGTGTTTAACATGAAAACTGACAAACAATCTATCTGTAACTTCCTTGCAAACTAATTTTTACTTTCTTCTATGTCTAATATAGAGAAGAAAGTATTGGATTCGTGCAAATTTTCGAATTTCGACGGATTCGAACGTTTTGAGGTGTGCCGAGTCCATTTCGACTATTTTTGGAAAATGTCTGTCTGTCTGTGTGTGTGTCACGTCTGTGTGTGACCAGTTTTTTGTGGCCGCTCTACAGCAAAAACTACCGCATGAAATCGAATGAAATTTGGTACACATATGTGCCCCTATGTGAACTTGTGCCCATTGGTTTTCGGCGCGAATTCCTCCAAGGGGGGTGCAGCAATGGGACGTTTTTTGAGTTATGCGTGCTTGCTATTCCTCAGGAAGTAACCGGCGGAATCAAACAAAATTTGGTCCATATGTTGCCATTAACAGGAACATGTGCTGATTCAATTTTGGTGTCAATAACTCAAACGGGAGTTGAGCTATAGAACGTTTTTTGTCATCAATTGTGACTGCTGTATCTCAAGAAATAATGAACGGAATGAAAGAAAAATTTATCGGCAAGTAGTCCTTAGTGGGTATAAGAGCTGATTTTATTTTGGTGTCAACAGCTAAAAAGGGGGTAGCGCAATCGCCCGTTCTTTTTTTCCATTGTGAGTGCCCTATCTCAAGAAGTAATGCTACGTTCTGGTTGAAATTTGGAATATATGTGAATCCATATGTAAACAGGCTTTGGTTCAATTTTGACGCCAATCGCTCCAAGAGGTGTTGATTTTTTTTTTGGAATAAAAATAGCTTTATTAATGCAACAATAAGAAAGATAAATCGTAATAGATTGTCGTCTGCGTTCAGCTCGTGATTTTAATTGTATGGAAATGATCGGAAATATTATCTCAATGATTTAAAATTTTTAACTGTTGCCATCTCATGTTTGTTAACAAATAAAATATTTGTAATTAATTCAAGCAAGGCTTTTAAAATAAGTTTCAATTTTCGCTCTTTGCTTTGCTTTTGCAATAATTCAGACATTGGGATGGTCGTCAAGTTTTTGCATGTGTAATTTTGTTTTTGTTGGGCATATTGCTTCCTCGTCAAGCATGGGGAGGGATCAGAAAAAAAAAAAGAAAAATATAGAAGAAAGTTTCGTGATGGCCACAACATACTAGTTAATTGCTGTAGCAAGAAGGTTGCATGAAAAATGACCAATAAGAAATAAATTTAGATGGGATTTGGGTGACTGTTAAGGTTATGGGAGCAAACAACATACATTGCTTCAAAAAAAAAAAAAAAAACTGGTGACACTAGGAGAAACGATACATTATGGGTAGTTATTTCATATTCAGTTCATAAAAGAATTTAAAAACTATATTCAAGAATCAAGAAACTTTTTGTATATATATATATATATAACTTAGATTAATATTTTCTCACTTCACTGTGACTTAAAAAAAATAAATGCATACATTAATAATATCTAGAATATTAATAATGGAACAACCCAGCACCGAAAAAGTTTAAACTAAGAAAGCTGTAACATACAACCACCGAAGGAAGTTCGAAAAAGGAAAAAAGTTAAATCTTAATTGACAGCATATTTACATAAAAGGCAGTTTCGTTTATTCAAACTGTATAGTGAATTTTGAAAACTAAAGAGTATAAAACATTTTCAAATGCTAAAATTTAAAAGGAAAGCCTGCCATCAATGCAAATAGCAGCTAACTTGAATTTCAAAGGAACAACAATTAAAGCAATTAAGAACTTACATGCTCACAATACTTAAGAAAAGCATTAAAAAAAAGATAAAATTTCTTCTTATACTTGAATGCGTGATATAAAAATAGTATAAATGTACACTACAAGGTTCAAATAATGTACACTATGAGGTCCAAAATATATTATAATATAATGTATGTACATATATAAAATGTGGAAATGTACATGGTTTACAAAAGTTGTTTTGTAATGAGCAAATATAATTTTTGCCCATTTTTTTTCTTAAATTTGTTGTACTTTACAATTTTTAGAACATCTTGAAGATAACAAAAAGAAGGAAAAATGAAAGACAATGCAAGAAATAGGAATAATACTGAATAGTAAGGAATTTCAAATTACATGCACAAAAACTAATACTGATTTGTATAAGTAGTACAATTGTTACAACTGAACATTTGCCATCAAATCTCTCTAAAAAAGGATCTATATTTTCCTGAAAACTTTAAGTGAAACTTCCGCCTAAAATTATATAGAAACTTATTTAAAGATTTTGCTTTGGTCCCTTATATTTGCATTTTAACAAACTTTACAACATATAGGGTAACCACACCAGCAACACACAAGGGTCCAGTAACAGATAGTCATAAGTTTAGATTTAAATAATAAGAATTTTTGATGGGTAAAACTGACATTGCTGTGGCCCATGAAAAGGGTGCAATAATCTAGTGTTATCAGAGTGAATTTTATGAGCCAGATGGTATTTACAAGGCAGTGGTGGAAGGTTATGAACAGCCACCACGAGGTCAGCTGGTGTTTCATGTTCATTTGAATTAAATAAGGCTTTAAAGGTATATAAAAATAAAGAAATTTTGCACATTTTGATAAGAAAAAGGGAATTTTGTCCATTACCCATCCTTTCCTCATCCTTTCTGTTGCAGGGTACCATCAGAACTTTTGGTGTCTGTTACTGGGGTTTGGACCTTTTTTCGAAACTGAGCAAATAAAATTAGAATTAAATAATTCAGAGGATCTAGAGGCAGCCAAACGTTAGATGAGAAGTAGTTGCACGAGAGAAAAATAGTTTTAAAAGTCTAAATACATTAAGAGGCTCAGAAAATTGAGTTAACCTGAGAGAGCGATGTCTTAAGCATGTCTGTTACTGGTGCCGCTACCCTTCTTAAGAAACAGACAATAATACATATTTTCATGACACTAAAATCAGCTTAGAATTAATAGAAATGACAGAAAGAAGGCACATAAACCCTGGCAACAAAAGTGCTATAAAAATTTACTTAAAAACTTTAAAAAAATAAATTTGCATACAAAAAACACATGTAATAATTCAATACAAAAGCTATACACAAGGTTTCACAAAATTTAATATTTTAGGAATGATTTTCTTCACTTCAAGGAAACAGTAAATAACTGCCTCAAGAAGTTGAACTGTTACTTTATACAATACAGGTGATACAGTGAGAACAATGTGGTCATCTCAAAGTGTTATGTAAAGTGTACTTTGGTACTTGGAATGCTGAAGGTTCCCCTAAACCATACAAAAGCATTATAAACTTTGCAATAAAAATAAAATTTACGAAGGAAAGCAATGTTTTATCTTCAAAATTAAACAGTTTAGATGATAAGGCATTGGTTTTCCTGTCAATTAGAGATTGAATGCATTTCTCTATGAAACATATCAAACAGACTCTTAACATTAAAAAACTTGAACATAAACTTTAATTTAATAACTTTTTTTCCCCCACTGAAAATTCAGTATTTTTAATCATTGATAGTGCAAATAATATAGTAATATTGTAAGCGACCCTCTCTGCATTTAGAAAAATATGCATCTTTAATTTCTCAAATTTCATTACCATTCAAGAAATATGAATGGTTTCTAAATTTTAAGTCTTAAATTATTATGAGCTTTTTTTAATTACATTTGATTTTTATCATGTAAATTAATAACTTCTCATTAGCGTTACAAAATTTTATTTTGGTGGATAATACCATAATTATTATGCGATGATCACATTTTCTCAAATAGCAATCCAGATTTTTAATATTTATCTAGAAGGGAGAACAAATAATTTATTTATGATCCTAGAAAAAAGAAAAGAAATAGACAGCAGCAAAATACAAATTATTGTAGTAACATTATATAATACTGAAAAATATTTCCTGTATTTTAAGATCAAGACAGTAAAAGTTTTAAACTTCAACCATTGATTTCCCAGTATAAATAAATATGTTGATGATACTCTAGGAGCAAAGATTCTGCTGTAACTGTGGTATTTTCTGTGCACTTGTAAAGGAATGAAAAATGTTTAAAAAGCTAAACAATGCTTGGACTATATTTGAACGTGTTCTTTTTTCAAGTGGCACTTCAATTTTTTAGAGCACATTATCCTACTGTCTAATTATGATCTTCTAAAAACAGCAGTGTTGTTTCACTGTTTAAATCTCTCATTAAAAAACTATTTCTCTTCTAAGAATATTTTTATGGTTAAGAGTCCTGTAAGCAAACTATATTTCTCTAAGGACTTCATTAGTAAAAAGTAAAATATTTCTTACTTAAAATGTTGCACATTACACACAAAAAATGAAACAGGGATTTGCCTTTGTATAGGTTCTTTTCAAAAGTTCTATATAAAAATACTTTTCAATTTCAGAGAAAATGTATTTTCCCCCTAAAAATATTTTTTTTTTTTAATGTCGAACAATGCAAGATATGTTGCTGTTATAAACAGTTGAAGGCATATAAATTGGAAGCTCAGAAGCACTGTGGTTTTCAGAACGATTGAAAAATTAAATTTTCATTACATAATTCTGATTCTTGAAACAGACAAAGAATCTCACACTTAATGTATAAAATTTGAATACTGTAACAAAAACCTACATCTTTTAACAAAAGCAGATCATTCTTTTGGAGCAAATTAAGAATACTTCTTTTTAAACCAATCAAAACTTGTTACAAGTAATAATAATCATAACACACACACATATATTTAACACTCTTTTGATTCGTTACAAGTTATAAAATTTACACATACTGAAGACATTTGAAATACAAGCTCTAGTTACCATTTGAAGTCTTAAGTTCCAAATGATTTTTAAAATTTGTTATTTCACACTAAAATTTACATTCTCTATGATACCATTTTTTATTCATATTTCTATCGTGGGAGAAGATGAATCGGTAGAAAGTCGATACGATCCTTGTTCACTTACTGTTCTTAAGAGAGGAAAAGGAGATTTCAACTGATACACCTCCTGACTAGAATCATCTTGGAAATCTCCAGACTGGGAGTTGAAATTAAGAATTGCATCAACAAGTTCCTGAGGCAGCTGGTTTGAAATGCCTAAATGAATAGACATTCCCTCTAACCAGCCTTTGATCGTGTTGAATAGAGGTCTGTGAAGAAGGAAAATTAAATCTAATAAACATTAAAACTAAGCAAATATTCCAAATTATCAAAAGGCAATACATAAAATACCAAAAACTTTGGCTGAAATGATCTTTTTAGGTACATGTAGTCGTGCTAGTTTCTAGCGAAGTTGCATGTAGCAAATTAATGACTATAACTTAATAAATTATTTCCCCGCATGCCTTACTTTTCTCAGCATCAATCCACTACTTAGCATTACGCATTAGGTTGATTGCATGTTTTACTGTGCATTATTTAACTTTTTAACATGACGCTTAACACGATGCAAAAAAAGGTAATATGCTTATGAGTCTATGTATGTATGTTTGTTCCTTTGTGGCATTGAAGAGGCTAAACGCCTTGGCCAGTTTCGATAATTCTTACGTGAATCGATTTGTCTTAACCTTGGGAGTGTCACTAAACACATGACGGTAGTAAAAATTGACCATATCAAAATCTAGTTGCCATTTTGGGATCATGCTGCATGCTACCTGCGTGTGACACAACGTGCAGCAAATGCAGGTAGCATTTTCACTGCTTGAATTTTTTGTTTACTAAGTCTACAAATTTTCATCTCTAACATGTTGCATTTGTTTTTATCGTGATTCAGGGGACTGAGTTTCGCGATGTGTACTTTCTTAACAAGCTTTTTTAGTTTTATGAGAAAGATTTGACTGTCGACGTTTTCGAACTCGCGTCATCATGAGTTACACAGGCTGTTTATGTAGCTGTGGTTGACTTAAGTTCGTGCATTTTTGCTAAAGGTCAAGCAGATGTAGCTTTAAGCCGAGTTAGGTCCCTAGAGGGACTAATAATTAGTAGTTTAGACCACAACAAGTTACTTAATAAACCTCACAATATAAACTCTCTCAAAGAAACAACAAGTTTGCGAAATTTACCGTCTTATAATAATAATAATAACTAAGTCAATGAAAATTAACTAAAGAGTAAAATAAATTATTAAATAAAAACAGAAAACACGATTGCATGAAAACTAAAAAAAACTAAAAAGAAAAACATAAGCCCAGTAGTTTAGAATGTTATTAAGTATTACTGAGTAATTACACCAGTGAAATAGTTTTATAATCGATAAACATACAAGACAAATCATAAATTTAAAAGCAGAATAGAAGGATCAATAATCGGGGTCCACTTAAATTTTACGGGGTTTTTTGATTCAAAAAGGAATGGGTCCCAACAGTTGATCCTTCTATTCTGCCTTTGAATTTATGATTTGTCTTATGTGTGTATCGATTATAAAACTATTTCACTGGTGTAATTACTCAGTAATACTTAATAACATTCTAAACTACTGGGCTTACATGTTTTTCTTTTTAGTTTTTTTGGTTTTTATGCAGTCGGGTTTTTGTTTTTATTCAATAATTATTTTTTATTACAATGAAATAACGGCAATAGTGAAATTCTTATTTGGTCTCTCGGATTTTGTCGTAAACGAGTTCGGCTATATTATTAAAAATATTTTTTGCATAGTTTAAACTCTCGACAATTTAGTTTCCAGAAAAAGGTTATTAAAATGGAGAAGTAAAAAAGCTAATAAATTTAGTCAGATAGTCTCACCATTCAATTTATTCTTTTAACCACTCAGCCATCCAAAATTGCAGTTATTAAATGCTTCAATCTAATTATTAAATCAAAAGTTGCTAAAAACATAAATTTTAAGCTTAGTTGTTGATCACTATATGAGTAAAAGGTTTCAAGAAATTTCTAAAACAGGGTTCCCACTCTTTCAGCAGATTGAAAAATAGGACCTTTTTTAACGGCACATTTTTTAATATAGGACCACTTCACCCCAGTGTCGCAACAAGAAACTTTTCAAGGTGGAAAGAGTTTAGATTATAAACATATACATAGAAACATAACAGATATGCAGCAGGAGGGCAAGTCGGCGCATGTAAAACTGTCTGAAAACTGAAATTTTGGGAACTATGAGAAAGCACAACCCCTGCCCCCTTTCCCTGGGTAAAAATTCTTCAAATTATCTTCAAAAATCAGGGAAAAAAAAGAAAAATATTTAATTTTAAAAGTTTTATTTTAAAATATTTTTTTATTTCCAGAATGTGTTGTCAGCCAAGATTTTTCAGAAACAGAAACCCAAAATTATCGACATTTTCGGATCACAAAAACCCTGGTTTTCATTGGGACCTCGCTATAAGGTCACTCTTTGGGACATAGTGAAAGGGACCTGTTTCCTTATAAACAAATCATATGTTTTTTTAACAATGAGCATGTGTATAAATAGCAAAATTTTTTGTTAAATCTATTATGTTCTAAATTATTAGTTTATTAGGTTGTAGCTTTTTAGCAAATGTCTTTGCCCATTTATTAAAGGTCGAAAGGTTTGTCACATCCTAAACAATAGGGCCTTTGATCAACTTTTATGGCTTTTGACAACTAAATATGGCCTTTAGAAAGGCCCCAACAAACAATACTTGAAAATAGGGCCTTTATGGGGCTTTTGAGGGCCCGTGGGAACCCTGTAAAATAACAAAATGAAGAAAGTATGGATACCATGAAAAAAACTTATAGAAACACTTTCCAAATAATTTACATTTTCAAACATCTCTAGAATTAAGGAAAATAAACAGGAAGATACCTTTTATCTGGAGAAATATCACAGCACTTAAATGCTATCTCAGCAAAAGGTTCAGGACAACCAAGGCAAAACTGTTCTTTGAAAGCAGCCACATTTAATCCAAAATCAGAACTTCTTGGTAAAAAATCAGGATCAGCTGGTACTCTTCCAATTATCTAAATATAAAAGATTTACTTTCAAAGAGGAGAAATTAAAAGGACAATAAAAAAGCCATTAATTTTTTGCACGCTTAAAAGTGTACGATATTAAGCATTTATCAATTCTGTACCTCAAAGCCAGAGTAACGTAAGTGACATAATCGCTACTTTACAGGAGAGACTGAAAACGCTTGTCTGACGCATGCAAAGGATGGGACACACGCTCCTTTAATAACTGGTAAATAATAACACAGTGTTCTCTTTATCATGATTATGTTCACATAGCTCGATGTGAAATAGGATTCTATGTACAATGCACAAATAAAAGGAAAATTGCAATTTTTGGACTTACATCAGTCTGAGTTGTAGAATCGGGATGTAATATGTTGTAACCTCTTAACTTAAGCAGGCTATGTGTTCATTGATCAGTTGCTGTTACTGACCAACTTACATATGAAATTGCTCAATATTTCACAGCTTAAAAGATTTCTCTCTATCTTTCAATTTTAAAATAAAGTTATGACTAGTAACCTTTAAAGTTTTCTTTCATTCAGTTTATTGTCGACTGCCTGTACAAAAATCTTTTAAAAAGAAAATTACTATGAATAATGAATGTTATTTCATTTAGTTCACAAAGAATATTTCCTAGCAACATTTCAGTAAAAGTATGTAGAGCATTAAACAAATTTTTCTTTTACAAAAACCCATTCAGGGTGGCGACAGGAACTGTGAAAAAAAGTTCCCTGACTTTTCCCTGATTTCCCTGATTAAGTTCACCAAATTTCCCTGATTTACGTTACCAATGATAATGGTTTTCTTTCTTTGCTCTACTTGAAATCCATTGTATATCTGTATAAAATGCAGTATTTTTAACGTTTTAAGCTGTGTAAAGTTGTTGAACTAAAGATATATTTTCAAAAGATGTTACTTTTTTTTTAATAAAATGGTTAAAAAAATATATCAAGTCAATCTTTTTTTTTTGGGGGGGGGGGGGAACCTACAAAACAGTACATTAAATTTTTCTACAATGGAAAGATTATAGAAAAAAAAAAAAAAAACTTCACTTCCAGAAACCACTTAGCATGAGAATTTTAAGAAACTATTAAAATTGCTCTTAAAAACATATGTGTATTTAAGAACTAAAAAGTAATTAAAGTCATTTTGAACTAAGTTTTCAAACAGTATAATAATTGTTGCAAGAATAACAAGTAATAGTGAAAGAATAGAATATTTATGCAAAACAGATGAAACCATTTGACATCCATTCATAGGGAGCTTTTCTCTAATCAAGAACATAGTTTTTAATGAATGAATACAGCATTTTAACAATATAAAATTTTTTTCTTAAGTATACAAGTTAACTCTATTTAAAATCATTTCAGTATGTAATGAAAAAAAAAATCTTAGATTGCTTTTGTAACAAAAAACTTTGAAATGCAAGAAAAAAAAAAGAAAAAAAAGCAATTAGTTAATTTTAAAACATATAAAAGAATACAACTTGGTTATAAAATTAAAGAATCACTTAAGTCTGAAGAAAAGAAAACCTTTATATGTTGCCACCTTCTGCGGTGGCAACAAATAGTATAACGGCAAAAAACAAAGTTTTTTTTTATTGAAAGTTCAGTTTTAGCAATTAAATTGAAAATGCAAAGAAGTGATAACTTTTAAGCTTTTATAGTATTAATTCAAAAACCAAAGATTTCTTCTTGAGATCGTGATTACAGTACGCTAATCATTTCAAGACAACGGAATAAAGGCAAAGAAGCTAAGGCAGTAATGAAGGCTTCCTCTTTGCCTGTATGGTTGTTTATTTTACGTAGCATTGAAAGCGTAAAAGGAAATTTCAAGCTAGGTAAAATAAACAACCTAACAGACACAGAAGCAATCTTAGGAAGTTCATCCTTTGGTTAATAAGTAAAATTCAATATTTTGACTTTGAGGAAAAAAGATGCACAAATATGCGGCAGTGTATAATCACACCTCATTAATTTTACTTTTTTTTTTTTAAACAGATCATTGGCAGAAAATGCGTAGGAAATTAGAGTACTTAATTTTGTAAAGAAAAAAAAAAAAAAAAAAAAAAAAAAAAAAAAAAAAAAAAAAAAAAAAAAAAAAATTTCTTCATAAAAATAAATTTTCCCTGATTTTTTGTTATTTTTTCAAAATTCCCTGATATTTCCCTGATTAATAAAGTTCCCTGACTTTTCCCTGATCTGTCGCCACCCTGCCATTTGAATTACGTGAATTTTTTGAGAACTGAAATTTTCGGAAACTGAGAAAACTTGACCCTTCCCCCCAACCCCTGTAAAAACTCTCCAAATATACATACAAAAAGCTTTTGTAGCATTGAAATCATTGGGGGGGGGGGGGGGGAGCAGGGAAAACATAAGAATTTTTTTTTTAAATAATTTTTCTGCCCAAAATCTTCAGAAATTGTAACCCAAAATTTTCGGATCACAAACACTCCTGGTACTACCATTATGTTTTTTTCTACCAACATTATGCTAAAAAAAAAAAAATCACTTGCTTTAAATGTTAAGAATTTTCCAGTTTTCCCCACAATAAATAATTACATTTAAATACAGAATTTCAGTTGTGCAAATATTTTTCGACATAGCATATACATACACAATACAAAATATTAACTAGAAAGGAAAAAAAAAATTACCTCGCATAATATTATTCCAAAAGAAAATATATCCACACGTTCATCATACTTCTTATGTTTCATCATTTCGGGAGCCATCCAATAGGGATTTCCTACAACAGTATACCGTTTTCTTCTTTCAGGACGTCGTGTATTGGAGCCACCACTAAGCCTTTTATTCACTTGCTTTTCTAACATAACTCGAGCTAATCCAAAGTCAGCAACTACTACTGTTTTATCCTATGAAATCATAACATAAAAACAAACTTCAGCTTAAAATATACTGTCAAAAATTTAACAAATCTGAATAATTTGTTGAGTTTATTGGAGCCAACAGTACGCATGCCAACAGTATAAATGAAACCATTCTAAAGTCTTTCTTTTAATAACTTTAGTTGCTGATTACTTCAAATGAGTCTATATCAGTTTTTCTCTTTGCATAAAAGAGGACTAATGTATCTTTATCAGCTAATTTGCTACAGCAACGAGAAAATTTGAATTTTCTTTTTCAGATGTAAAAATAAATGAAGCATAAACTGTTCTGGCACTTAATAAAATATATGAGAAAAGTTAGTTTTAAATATTTTATTATTCATATTTGTCTCAGCTAGAAATTTAAAGGTTTGTAACACTAATATTTAAAGAATAATGTCAACATTTAAAACACATAAGGAAAACAGGTTAAGATTATATTAGAATTACTGATTTTATAACCTTCAGCCATAGCTTCTATAACAGTATTTAGTATGATACCTTAAACCTTGGGGAGGGGGGGGGGGATAAGTTCAAATTCATTCTTCTGTAATTATTGTTATATATTCATCAAAAAATAATGAAATAAGAGACTATCCACTAAAAAAGCTTTTTAAATGAACAAAATTAAAAAAAAAAATCCAGTTAATTACCTTTAGATCTAGAAATGCCATACGGCTGAAAGCAATTTATACAAATAAATCAGCAGGAAATAATTCAAACACCTAACTTTTGATGCTTTGAGAATAAAATTTTTGCAGAAAAAAATATTGATCGCATAATCATAACTCAAAATTTGAATGGTCTTTTGTATAGACATACTAAAAAAACTCATTTTTACATAAAAAATCTGCTACTTTAAGGTTTCAAACAAATAATTTATTAGAAATATTTTGAGTTAGCAAGTCAAAAGTTCAGCTTATAAACATAAAAATTTAATTTGTTATGACATATTTTTTATGAGTGATATCTCATAATGTGCCTTTTCCCAGTTGGGCTACTTACTTTTCGTACTAAGCAGTTATTAGAATTCAGATCTCTATGAATAATATTTTTGGAATGTAAGTATGCCTAAAAGAAAAAAGAAAGGTTATTGAAAGGCAAGCATAAACTTTTGTTTTTCAACAGCCCATTTTGATTGAATGGTTGAAGTTTAACAAAAATAATCCATGCAAAAAGTACAGGGCTAGGGAAGAAATTGGACAAAATAAAATTTTAACTGATTTTCCATGATTTTGATACATACAATTATTACGGTGATGAAAAAGAATTTTTATATAATTTGATTACATTTTTTCATTGATACAGAAATTCTTTTAAATTAATCATTTGGTGGAAATATGATTGAATTTTAATCATAATCTACAAAAAAAGTTTAGTAAACAATTTGTAGACAATTTTTCACCGTAAAAGTAATCAAATTCAACAAGTTAAAATAGTTTTTAAAAACACAATTTGCATTATTATATAACTGTTAATTTAAAAAAAAATAAATATTGTTACGAATTCTGTAAATAGTAATTATTGTAGTAACGTAACCTGTAAATAGTTTCTCGTAATGAATATACAGCCCCTTTACATTCGGCTGAAGTATACGGCCCCCGTTTCTTTTTTTCATTGATAAAATTTGATAACGGTCTACGCATTTCGAGAAACATTTCGAATGTTGTGGAATCTTTTCGATGTTTATAAAAGCGTCCAGCGTGATGAAAAGTTTAGTTTTAATTGAGAATTTGTGCTGAGAGTGTATTAGCTCTGTTTATTACGGGGCATTTCGCTGTGTTGTTTTTTGTATTTGGCAGTAAATACGTGTGTAACCGTTGAGTTTACGGTTTGTGTGATACTTGCTTAATTGCTGATGATTAATTTAGCAGTTGTTGACGATCTTTCCTGTACATAGTGTAAATAAATTTCCTGTATTCTTAATCAAGAACTGTGTCGTCCTTTCAAGAAAGTTAGAAGTCGCAGCGGGTCCGTTACAATATCATACAGCATTGTTCATACATGTAAAGCATAGTTTATACATCATTCAAGGGACTGGAGTGAAAATGACATATAAATTAAAATGACACATAATTGAAAAGTTACTTAAATTTTTACAAGTGTAACCCATCAATGCAATTTTATTAATATAACAGTTTTAACTGTCGAGGGAATGTTAAGGGCAGTATCTCTTGAAATTGAGATATTTGAAGAAAAGCATTTTGGATTTCCCACTAGCAATTGGAAAATGCTAGAATTTGACGTTTTTTCGTGCTTTATTTTCAGCAAACCAAATAAGCAAGCTTGCTTTTTGTACATAAAGCTTCTACACAGAGAGAGAGGAGAAAAAAAATGCAGTTATTGCCCTTTTTTTCCCCATGACTCAAGTAAAGTTTTATGAAGACTAATTTAATAAAACTATGAAGAAGCTCAACCTCTCACCCCACCCCGTAAAAACGCTTCAAATATGCATATAAAAATCATTGGAAAAAACATAGTTATGAACTTTACTGAACATAGTTATGAACATAGTTGATAGTATGATACTGATCATAGTTATGAACTTTACTGAACTTTACTTATGTTACTGAAAACTTTATAAAAAAAGTTTTCAGTTTTAGCATGTGTTATCAGCCCAAAACTTTCGGAAACAGAAACTCATTTTTTTTTTTAATTTACGAAAATTTCAGATCATAAACACCCTACACTCTGAATCCCAAAGTTGCAATTCAGCCACAATTCTAAATCTCAGATTTAAGAGTCCAAAGTTTTTCCGGACAGCACTTTCTTGTAGCCACTTTGTTTTTTTAATGAAGCAAATTGCAATCTAATACAAATTATTCCTACTTTTATTTATATTTAATGAACTGATTGATTTAAAAAATAATTTATAAAATTAAGATTTAAATCTTTTAAAAAATTTATAGATTTGAAAACATAACATAAGACCACAAGAAGTTTCAATTTAAGTCTAATTAATATTAAACTAGAAGTGGAAATATCAGGAACAAAAACTTGAACCAAAACATAAAAGTTCAGCTTTAAATTTACATTAATGTCATGACAAACTTGATTTTATTTTAATGCAATGTTTTCTACACTATCGCAAATTTCATATTTCATTATATGATACTTCACATTTGAGACACATACATCTTACAATGTTTTATGTTTCAAAACATTTATGTTAAGTATATTTTTTACGAATGCAACTAAATGTATTAAAGCTTAATGTTACTATTCATTTGATACATAAAAATAACAGGAGAAAAAAAAAAGCTTTTATACAAACTAATCAATGTTTTACAAATTATTGTGTATATACAACAATATGTGTGACAATATGGTATAAAAATGCTCCTTGAATGATGAGAATTTTTATTTATAATAATATATTCATTTGTTGCTGCCACGTTATTAATTTTTCATCTAGAATTTTTTGTTTTCGCAAAAAAGTGGACAAGTTGGACAAAATGATATTTTGTATCAGGAGGTTTTTTCCGGTGTTGTCTCCAGCCCTGAGGGTGGGGTGGGGGAATAGTGGAAAAACTTGGTGAAACAAATGAAAGATACATGGACACATGATGAAACTTTTAAGAATGGAATCTATCATTTTGTATTATTGTTTCTTCTTTAGCAAATACTAAAAAATCCCCATTTAAATCCCTTTGCTGTCACTGCTTCATTTGACAATATCCTATAGTAACCTGATACATTTTTTCAATATTCAAAACATAGCTTTAGATCTTAAAAATAATTAGAACAAAATTAAATTTAAAACAGCATTACTGTTTATTAAAGACTAACATGAGCTTCGATATATCTTTTTATCAGATGTTCTCTTTTCTTCACCATTTGTTTGTTTTCTTTCTTTTTTCTGAAGAAGCTGAGTATTTAGCAAAGTCAGAACATTTTAAACAATTTTCCTATTTTTTTGAAACAGCAGAAAATAAAGACTGTTAGATTTGAATATATATATATATATATATATATATATATATATATATATATATATATATATATATATATATATATATATATATATATATATAAACCCTATCCAGTTACTTGCATGCTGGATACAAAATCTTTTCTGGTATATTATTAACACATCAGTTTTACAACAAAAATACATACATTTGCTGAATGAATCACCAACATTTTAATGCACAAAAAGCGCAAATTACTGCAGGCAAGTGTTTTGGGGTTAAAAGGAACCCTTTTTTCAAAGCAAAGAAGTGTGAGCTTTTGGATGAAAAATTTATTTATCAGCTCAAATGTATTTTCATTGAAAAGGGGGTTTCTTGTCACCCCGAAACACGTGTATGCAGTATTTCCAATTTTTGGTGCATCAAAATGTTTGTAATTCATTCATTTAATTTTCAATCATAAAGATATTTACTCATTACATACATTTGCTTTCAAACTCATGTATAATACAAAAACAGCATGCTAATTTTTAAATACAAACAATATTTAACAAAATACTTACCATTCCAAAAGCAATATCTTTGGCAAAATTTATTCGTTGTAACCAAGCTATATCTATGGAATGGTTATGAATATAATCTTGTAAAGTTCCTCCTGATATGTATTCTGTGATTAAATGTAGCTTTTTGTCTTTATATACAACTCCAACAAAGCGCAACACATTTTTATGCTGAAGGGAACGCAAAACAGCTATTTCTTTGACAAAATTTCTCTGAGCCTCCTCATCCAAGCGATAAAGTTCTTTCATGACCATTTCTTGACCAGTGTGTTTATGAGTAACCTGAAATTGTTCGAGAATTTAGATGAAGAATAAAGTGTTTTCAACAACTAAACTATGTTTAATTTTATTCGAACAATGGGGATGTACGAGATTAAAAGTGTTATCATTACGTCATAGCCATTTCCAATAAGGACCTTGCACTTGTTTTTGGCAGTAAAATATTTGAGTACATCTTTGTGTAATTAAGTCACCAGAAGGCAATACAAATTCCTCTATTTTTAGGTATCAGGTAAAAAGAGGTTTTGACAAGACATATAAGCTATCATATATATATACAGTTGGCTCTCTGTTTAACGACTTTCAAGGGACCACAAAACATCGCCCTTAAGTAGAAAGCGTCCTTAAATAGAATGCTTTTAACAATATAGTGGACCATTTGGGACCGTGAAAAGCCGCTTTAAATAGAGAAAGTCGTTAAATAGAGTGTAGTTAAACAGAGAGCCTAACGTATTTTAAAAATTAATCATTTCACATAGTTTTACACTGGCACAATTACTTACTTTTGTTATTTATCTAGTTTAAGATATTTCGCAAAATATAGTGCTTATAAATTGAGTAATGTTTTATACTATTTTTCAGCATCAAACAAACACTAAATAGTGGTGCATCTTTTAAATTTGAGTAGCAGCAAATAAACAACTTTGACAAAACTTTTCATACTGAAAATGGGGAAACTAAAATTTACTAATTAAAGAAATCTAATATAATTCATAAATAGTAAATGCCAAATGCACATTTACCAAAAATGCTTGGCCAAAAAACCCTCGACCAAGGAGTTTTCCCAAAACTAATTCAGATGGACGAAATATTTGTTGATTTCTTGGTTGCACCCTAAAAGAACGAGTGCGAGTAAGATCTTGTTGTTGACAATTAGTTGCTTGAAAATCCCTAAAAAAGAATAAGTAAAAATGTAACGTCAAAGTATTTCATGCATAATTCATTAAGCATACAACATTTCTCACAAGCTCATTCAAAGACTTTAAAATACTTGAATCCCCTTACCAATGTAATATGATTCGAATTAAATTGCCTGAACTAAGTTCAAGTGACTCTGGCAAGGGGTTAAAGGAAACATTTCAAACTTGGAAGAGGTATAAAAAAGGTTCTTTTTATGCTAATTAAAAAAAAAGGCATTATAATGAACATTTTCCTGAACAAAGATCTCAGAATACAGAAGACAAATACAGTTAACGCTTTTTAGAACGACCTCCCTTTATTGTGACCCATTCTTTATAGCAACCGGTGCATGAAGTCTCGTTTGCTATTCCATTAATGCCATGTTATTTTAACGACTATCAGAATGTAAACTTTTATCGTTTATTCCAATATAACAACCAAAATTAAGTTACAGCTTAGTTGGAAACTATTTACTCGAAAACTAATATTTCCAATTTCATGTTTTCAAAGGTAGAATGTTTTCCATTAGAAAGACTTTTTTGATGACGAAAAAATCAAAGAATGTATAAGAAAGTGCATAAAAAATGCACAGAATTTTTTAGAAAAAGTTAAAAAAAAAAAGAAAAAAAAAAGAGATAATAGAAATCAACAATATTTAAATACTAATGGTAAAAAATAATATTTTTCAAACAAATCTGAAGTAAATAATTATTTTTAAATTAAAAAGATAACTGATTTCTGTCCGTTATTTTCAGCGTATTTTGTCGTTAATTGCATTGCTTTAAAGTTATGATAAGTTAATTTTAGTATTTTTTATTTTACAACCACAATTATTTCCAATTTTGTTAGTTTCTTCACATTCTTTTGAAATGAAGCATAAGTTGCTGAAGCGATTCTCATCTTTTTAAAATACATCTAAATATAAACTATCTTGTACATTTGCATTATAATGACCGATTTTGTCAGAACACAAGGGGTCGTTATAACGAATGTCGACTGTATATATATAAAAAACGATGTTAAGACTATATTGATCATAGAGAACAAGATTTAAAAATATTCTTGGAATTATGAGAGACATGATGACATACATCAATTTTGTAATATAGAGAGACACTGTATAAAAGACCTTCTACAGTTTTGTAACATGGCATAATTGTTTTGTATGTGTTACATGGCATAATCAATTTTGTAACATAGAGAGACACTGCATAAAGGGCCTTCTACAGTTTTGTAACAATTTTCACAAGAGAAGTTTTTATATAACACATTTATGAGAAAAACTAGAACAGAAAAGTAAAGTTGGCGTACTGTATGAAAAGACAAATCTTACTTTAAAACTGAGCGTGGAAGAGATGATGACCTACGGAGTTTTTGTTCAGTTGGTTTGTGAGATAAGGAACACATAGGGACACTCTTAGTTAGGAACTGTGAAGCCTCGGAAGAAAAATTCATAGAACGTGAGCGTATTAAAACTGCAGGCTCATGCTCAACTGTTAATTGAACTGGTTTATCACGGGTATGTATCAATTTTTTGATCTGAAATTAAAAATAAATAAGTAAATGGATTAATGAAATAAACATTTCAAGATTTTGTTTTATTATAAGAGTTAATGCTACTTTATAAAAGTATTAAAGTTACAGAACCAAACATTAGTGCTTAAAATACCTGTAAAGCTGTATATATGATCTTCTAGAATGAGTTTATTATAGGTTTGTGTACTAAAGAACATTTCACTTCACATTTTTTGCAGTCACACAAAACTTTCTCTTTTATCAGGTATGAGAAGTTGTACAAACACATCTCCAGCAGTTTTAGCCAAATTTACTAACAAAACAAGGTTTACAAAGAAATATGTTTTTGTTTAACGAAAAGAAAATAAAAAGAGCAGCCAAACAAAAGAGCTAAGTGAAGTCGTCTGACACAGAAATTCTCTATGATTAACTAGCTATTCTCAAGGCACAAATTAAGTTAGCTAATTTAGAGTGAATTCTCAATAAAAGTTACAATAACAATTCATACAGATTAACTTTAGTATTTAGATGAGAAAATATATTTAGACACAACATAAAAATGGAGAAAAAAAACATCAAAAAATAGAAAAAGAAAAGGTATTGAAAAACATGGTACAAGCTAGATATATTTCAAATCTTTTTACAAAGTTTCATCGCATCCCTTAGTAGTAATGCTTTTTGTTCCTATATTTTTTCTCTAACGCTACAATTCTATAATTATAGTGACTATCAAAGCTAGTTGTTACATTCAAATGCAAAATAAACCATGGCAGGAAAACTCTTTTCTAATGCTAGGTGACAGCTGCCATTCTTGTCAATAGGTAGCAGGTAGCAGAAATGGCATGTTTGAAAATTTTCATTTTGTTTTCATTAGAGATTTTTCTTATAAATTGTATTTTATTACATGTGCCTAAACCCCTAAAGAAATTGCAATACCTTTTGTAACACATAAAAGCTTAGACTTCAAGTAAGCAATTACACATTTAAAACTTTAAAAAACTTGATTATACCATTCACATGGAATCAGATGAATACATATGCCAAAAGCTCTTATCATTTTCATGGGGCAAGTTGTTATTGAAACAACTTACAATAAAATATAATTTAGATTAAAAATATGAGAGAAAACATATGCAGTATACAGCTTTGAACAAATAGCTTTCACTATACTGCTTAAATGACTGTTTATAAAAATAACAAAATGAAAACAAATCTTCATTATAAATGTAAAGCCTATCATTATTAGTTGAGATAGTTGATGTAACAATTTACCCTGGTTTGTGTTCCAACATGCCCTATTGTGAGACAAGTTGTTACAAACTACAGGAATGTAGACATCTTTTCCTAGATGGAATTATTGTGATGAAATCTTTTTCTAAAAAATACATTATGGATTTACAATAGTTAGAGTATATTTTATAGCGCATTTCATAAAAATACTCTTAGTTATTTCAAGAAAAATTATTAAACTTTTTTACGATAACTAACCTTGGTCTCCTCCACTACTGCCAAAGTTAATATAAAAATAAGTATAACTTTGAAACTACATTATGATACAAATTTTAGTCTTCAAAATACTGAATGAAACATAAGACCGTAAAAGAAGCGATCTGATGTGTGCATCACATGACTTCCTTTTACTCCAATTTAATGACATTTCCCATTATTGGCAATTTTAATGTGATTCAATAGTTTACTCTCTAAATATCACCAATAGTGGCCAAATTAAAATTAGATTAAAAAAAAAAATCCACCAAATTTGTTGCCAAGTTGGCGACCAAAAGACTGCCAATATATCGCCAAGTATACGCCAAATTATAACACTACTTGAGCTTACATCAAAATTAATAATGATTTCCCCCCAAAAAGGGGCAAAAGACCCTTTTAGAAACACCTGAATGCAACCAAAAGGAGAGATGCACAACTAGATCCCACTAGGAGTCTACGTACCAAATTTCATCTTTCTAGGACATACCATTCTTGAGTTATGTGGCATACATACGTACATACAGACGTGACAAGAAAACTTGCAATTAACTTAGGAATCATCAAGATGGATATTTCGCGTGTCTATACATTCTTAGGCACTTATCCACGTGTGGTCGAGTCGAGAAAAAAAAAAAAAAAATCAACATTTATTCAAGGGTGAGCAAAATGGAAATTAAGGTTGATTTTTGAGCGAAAATTTTTTCGCGAGTACAATACTTCCTTTTTTGTAAAAGGAATTAAAAACAAACACTAAAATATTATTCTTTCATGAAGCAAGCTTGAATATATTTTGACACTACCCTTTACAAGGTGACGACAGGAACTGTAAAAAAAAGTTCCCCGACTTTTCCCTGATTAAGTTCACCAAATTTCCCTGATTTAGGTTACCAATGATAATGGTTTCCTTTCTTTGCCCTACTTGAAAATCATTGCATATTTAATAAAATGCAGTGTTTAAAACGTTTTAAATTGTTAATTAAAAATATATTTTGGAAAGCTGTTCCTTTTTTTAGTAAAAATAGTACATTAAAATTATCCACAGGGAAATATTATAGGAATTCTAAAACAAATACTCTTTATTTAGAGTAACCAGTTAGCATAAGAATTCTAGTAAATTATTAAAATCACTCTTAAAGGCATATCTAATCATGATAAAACTATAAAGTTTATATGGAAATAATTTTTAAACTAAATTTTCAAGCAGTATAATTATTGCTGCAAGAATAACAAGTAATAGTGAAAGTATAGAAGTAATGTAGATTTACTTAAGTAAATAATAGACATACGTATGCAAAAAACAAATTGAAACCCTTTAACAACCAGTCATATTGAGCTATTCTCTAATCAAGAACTTTGGTTTTAATGAATGAATACAGTATTTTAACTATTTAAAAATAACAAAAATATTTACATATGTACACAAGGTAAATCAATTTCAAGTGATTTCATTATTTGTTGATAAAAAATCTTAGATTACTTTTGTAACAAACATTGAAATACAAAAAACAATTAATTTCAAAGTATATATGGATATAACTTGCATTTAAAATAAATTTTTTTTAAAGTCTGGAAAAAAAAAGTTTGTATAATCTCATGCGGAATCAGCTAATAATACAATGGCAAGAAACAAAGTTGATTTTGATTTTACATTCTGTTTTAGCAATTAAATTAAAAACGCGAAGAAGCAATAACTTTTAAGCTTTTATCAATATTAATTTAAAAAGCAAAGATTTCTTCTTGAAACTGTGAGTACAGTATGCTAATTACTTCAAGACAATGAGTAAAGGCAAGGGAGCTAAGGCATTAATGACGGTTTCCTCTTTGTCTGTAGGGTTGTTTATTTTACATAGCATTGAACACGTGAAAGAAAAATTTAAGCTACGTAAAATAAACAACTTTACAGACACAGAAGCAATTTTAGGAAGTTCATCCTGTTCTTAAAAAGTTAAAATTGAAGACTTTGACATTGAGAAAAAAAGATGCAAAAATGTGGCAGTGCATGATCACACTCATTAATTTTACTTTTTTTTAACAGATAATTGGTGGAAAATGCATAGGGAATTAGGGTATTGAATTTTGCAAAAAAATTTTTTTCCCTTCATTTAATCAATTTTCCCTGAATTTTTGTTATTTAAAAAAAATTCTCTGATATTTCCCTGATTCCCCTCTATAACTTCCCTGATTTTTCTTTCATCTCTCTGATCTGTCGCCATCCTGCTTTAACATGAAGTCATAGCATTACTATGTGCAGTAACATTGCATGGGCATAATGGCGAATATAAAGAGACCATGCACTTCATAAGGAAGGTCACTCTCAACCAAAAAGGGTAAAGTGTAACTTACTTCTTCCAAGGAATGATTTTGCAAAGGTGTTCCATTGACTTCCAAAATTCTATCTCCTATATGCAGTGACATCAAATCTTTATTAAGGACAACACTAAGGAAGATGTAGAAAGTATATACATTAAGATAAATTATAATATTTTGCAGTATCATATAAATTCAAAAATTGAAAACAAGCAGAAGATCAAACAATATTGTCATGTACATTGTACACATGGATGGATACAAAGAGAGGATTATGATCTTGTATAAACTGTTAATATTATACACTATTACATCACGTATGTGATCATAATTTGATAGTTGTATACAAGATGAATAGATGTCAAGTATCATGCAAATATATTATTACACATTGTGTCCAAAAACTTCATGAAAAAAATGTGACTGATTTCAGTTCTTTTTAATTTATTATTTATCTTTTCAGTAAATATTTGAAATAAATGTTCCTTTCATTAATTAGAAAATGGAAAACAAATTTCACGTATCTTATTCTTGTCAATTTGGGACTTTTTATTGACAAACAAAGATGTTTATCGTTCATCTCAAACAAAACACACCCAGACATCGCGTTTGCGGTGAACATTCTATCACAATTTCACGAAAACCCCAGACTGAAACACTGGGAGGAAATGTTAAAATTATTAGGTTATTTACAGTGTACAAGATCGTACAAATTATGCTTGTCCAATATTAACAAATTAGAAATTAAGTGTTTTTCAGATGCTGACTTTGCAGTAAACAGAGACGATCGTGTGTCTATTGGAGGTCTGATCCTGTATCTGGATAATGTGCCGGTAATATGGAGGACTTGCAAGTAAAAATGCGTAAGCCTTTCTACAATGGAATCAGAGTTCGTCGCCCTGTGCGAAGCTGCCAAAGAAACAGTGTGGTTAAAGAACGTCTTAAGTGATGAAAATTTAGAATTCGATTTAAAAGGGTGCAATTTATTTTGCGACAACATGTCTGCTATAAATTTTTCAAGATCACCGATAGAGAATAACCACACAAAGCACACTGATATGAAGTATGATTTCGTGGGAAAATTAGTGGCAGATGAAATATTCGAGTTGAAGTTTGTTTCTAGTAAGGAAAACAAAGCTGATTTGTTCACTAAGTCAGTGTTAAAAGTTAGTTTAGAGAACTTTTGTTCAAGCATTTTTCGGAAGTAATTTTTTTTTTTTTGTGTGTTGTGATTCAAATTGGAATTGAACCGTAAAGAAAAAAAAGGTTGACTTTGAACATTAAAGTCGAACTTGAAGTATTTTGTTGCGTTTTTCTTTCAGCTATTTTCAAGTGAGATGACTGTTTATTTTATGAACTTTAATCGCAGTATTTTGATGATTGAATATTGCTAATTAGTGAAAATTTAAATGGTTTTTTTTTTTGAAATTTTCTAGTTTAAGTGTGATAATTGTTCATTCAAGTTGAATTTATTGTATAAATTTAATGAATTGTTTTGGCAAATGGTAATGAGTTATATTTTGTTAAAATGAAGTATTTTTTAATTTAGTAATAGAAAAATAGTATTTTTTCTGCATTTGTATGAGAAAAGGGGGTCGTTTGCTGAGATTTTAATTTGTTTCCGAAGTTTTCTCATGCAAATGCGGGAGACGAATCGGCAATGACGTTTTCTTGCCGATTCGTCTGTGTGACGCCACACACGTTTTGCTGCAGAGCTATCATTTTCTTTTCTTATAAAAGCTTGTGTCTTTAGTTATAATGGCGAGTTGACCATTTAAGTAACATGTTTGTGCATGAAGCTCATATTGAACATGATTTTAAAGTTCGAATTTACAAATAAAACTTAATGCTTTTAAATTTCTGCTCTGTTTCATTTTTCCACTGCGTAAATCTCACCACTTTTGAGTAGTTTGGTGCAGCTGGCACATTCCTGTTTGCAGTCAAAACTGTGATCTAGTAATCACATACATTTTCATCGATTTGTGTTTTTATTTCCTATGTTCGCATTTTTGGATTTTCTGTAATTTAATGGCGTCTTTTCAGAGTTTCTGGCGGCCATGTTTTGCCACCTTCTTCCCGCAACATGTTGTTCTCCTGCCTTTTTCGCTCATTGGCTGTAGGCATGGTCACGATTTCGTGATGTCATTTTCCCGCGTTCCCTTTGGCTGCGCTAAGTGACGCCGTGTATGAATATCTGGTTTTCACGCGACCACGTGGGGTTTTCGCTGGGATGTTTCAAAAAAATTTCGTGAGTAGTCTGGTGCTAGCGGTGACATGTGAAACCGGTTTTTTCTTGAGGAGCTTGTACGCCAGACTTGAAAAGGGTCGTACGAAATGTGGAAGTGGATGATGAATCTCGATGCATCTGCTTGCTAAGTGCTGTGAATAAAAAAATAATCATACAGGAGCTATGTAGCCCTGTTTAATGTAAAAAATGACGAGTTCGTTAATACTTCAACCCATTACTTAGCCAAGATGTCAAAAAAAAAGAAAGATGGTCACGCCCACGTTGATGTAGCTTTGATCCTGCACTGAGGAAAATTAATCATGCTTTTTTACATTTTCAACCCTCGTTTACGATCAAAATGGACCGGAGAGGTATCTGTATCTGGTGAGGCCATGAAAATATAAGCAGTATGTGCGGGCGACATCGAATCTAGTTCTGACTCCCACTGCGCCATTTTCTTTGTGAGTAAAGGAAATTATCATGTTCATAGTCAAGGTATCGGCACCAGCTCCATGTTGGTACAACATCATCTTCCTCGCTAATGCCACAAGGATGAATTCTTTTAGCTGCAACAACAGGCCACGCCGTTTTTTTTTGTTTCCCAATGTGTGATGCTCATTCCTCTGCTTTGACAACCTGAATCCCTTCAATAGACTGGACTTAGACCTTAACCTACCTTGTTTTTTTACACTTTTATGTCTTATTTAATCCACTCCATGTTCTGCAAAGTTTTGATTACTCCAGGGGAGCTTCCTAGGATCTTAGTGTTCATTGTGTAAATGATGGTGGTCGGCAAATAAATCTTCATGTGTGTGACGTGAAAAAAATTGTGGTTGTTTATTTGATTACTACACTGGGGTAAGTCAAACTTTTTCTCTTTGAGTTCTACGTAGGCACCAAACATTGAGACGTTCTGGAGTTTTGCGGAAACACTTTAAATACGATCAGCCTAATTTTTTTGTTTAAGTTGGTGATTCCTTTTCCCACTATTATAAAAATAACCCTTTTCCACCACAAAAACTCTATATACTTTAGTATGTACCCCCTATAAAATGTTAGCCTCTATTTTCCCCTGCATGCACACACATCTTCAAAGAGTATTAGAAAAACCTGTTATCTATATGAACAACATGGAACATATTTTCAGAAATTTATTTCAGTATTTACCTTCTAAATCAAAATACTATGGATATTACTTCCGATCATAACCATTTATTGAAAGACTAAATATGTTACTTCTACAATGTACCTAAATGAGAAATTTTTGGTGGCAATAAATAGTTGAGATATTTAATAGCATTCAAACACGGTAGTAGGACAGTTAAAATAGAACTTTAGAAGTTGCATATAACCTGTAATTAAATTAATGGATGGTCCAACTTCTCATTAATAAAGGTTCTATATTATTTCATAGGTGTTTGTATTTTTTTTTGTCATTCATCTGTACATACAAAACTGACAATAATAATCAAGTTTACAGTCATAAGAACATTTACAGTTTTGCTTGGACGTCTTTAACTTAAATATTTATTTCTGTTTTTATACATTAATTTTTAGATTAACATCCCATTTCTTAAACACTAAGGTTAGAAATAAAAGCTTTCATCAAATCATTTCATAAGTAGGATGTTAACAAGCATAGTATAATATCACTTTAGGGTTTTTCCAAGTAGACTTTAAAACCATCTTTATTAATTAGTATTAGTTTTTATAAACATACTGACATTTCAAAACTGCACTTACTCTGAGATATGAAGTTCATGGAACCCACGTTCTATTTTTTGGTTCTGACAGCAACCAACTGAAATTTTCACTTTTTTATTTGAAGTTTCGGAATGGGCAGGAATTTCAACAAGTTTTATACTATGAGGTTCGTTTGTAAAAGGCAATCTTTGGGACAAAGGAGCCATTTGTTCTTTATAGCAAGCTGCACTGAAATAATTAGACAATATGTTTGTTAGCATACATTAAAAAAAAAAACACAGGGTTCATACTCTATTTGGATGAAAAATTCCATGACTTTTTCATGACTTCATAAAAACTTTCATCACCTTGTTACACAAAGAGAGTAATACTATTTAATGCCAAACTTTCCCATTTTCGGAAATAAGCATTTAGTCAAACTTTTAAGTGAATGCCACTACCTGATCAAAGCCCTTACTTGAGCTTGAAAAAATGTCAGTGCACACCATAGAAACTAATTATAAACTGTTCTTATTTGTCTTTAACATATAAATTTAAGTGAAGTAAAAATGTAGAAAATGCAATTTATTAATGCTTAAATGTCTAATAAATAAGGCAGAACAGTAATAAATAGATCAAAGTTTGCATGAGTCATTGAAGTTTTGAATAATAAATTTACTTTATAAAAATATGGCCTTTAGGTGTCAGCAGTGCATCTAACTATCCATGTAACTTGACAGTATTTTCGTTCTCTAAAGTAAAGAACGTTTTTTAGTAAATTCATTCATCTAAACCAGATATTTCAGTTGGCCATATGAATCAGTTTTGCGAGCCATATGTTGGGCAACACTGTTTTAGAGTATTAGAATTCTCCTATTTTAATGTTCTATCCCCTGACTAAAGTATTGATTTTCTAAAGCTTTCAACAAATTAAGATAAGCTCTGATAAATTTTATACTGAGTTTTTTTTTACGAGTGGTTGAAATGAACTCAGATGCAATTGAATTACATTTTGAGTGGGTGAGGCAAAATTGAAAAACATGTAATTCCACCATTACAGAATATAAAACATAAGCAGTGCTGAAAATAATGGTGAATTCAAAATTAGTGATGTCCTAACTAGTAAAATCATATTACAATAAAAAAGGCGGGTGGCTGTTACAGAAGTGGATGCAACAGGATTCCAAAACTCAGATGTATTTTTGGGATCATTCAATTTTATTTTCCAGTATCAATACCTTTTACAAGCAATACTTATAAATCATTCTAAGTTTTTAACTGTCTTTTAGCTACTGTTACTTCTTCCTGCTAACAAATTTTTCCATGACATTAAATAAATTTTCCTGACTTTTAATAAAAATATTAATTTTCCATGACTTTCCAGGATTTCCATGACCCGTACAAATCCTGAATACATTATTTGCAACATGTTGATTCAATCAGACCAATTGGTTCACTTCGGGTATCAACGAGTATGTGATTTAATGGACTCACACAGAAGTTTACAAGAGAAATAAAATGTTCATTCTCTTAATACTTCAGTAAAGCTATCTTTATTGTATCAAAAACTTTTATATCCATTACTGTGACACTATTGTAACCAGCCCAAGTTTTGTGATAAAAGCATCATTCATTTTACCATTACAATGCCGCAAAATTTCATGGTAATTAAAAACTTTAAAAAAACTTTTGACACTAGTCACATTTGATATCAGTACTTTTTCACGAATAATTTAAATGCAAACATTATATTTATATATTTTATCATATTTTTTAAAATAAACTGTCAAACTAATTGTTGAAATTTTTTTTTTAAACTGTACCTTGTTTAATCATCATATTTAACTTATTTTTAACAAACGTGCATAAAATGGGTCAATCACAAACATATGAAGAGAAAATAACAACAATATAGAAGGAAAAAATAATCATAGAAAAATACATCAACCAGTGAGAAAAGTTTCCAGAGCCAACTTTTAAATCCATAGCAAATATAAGTGGACGCAGGTATCAGGGATATTTGGAAGAAAATTTCAGAAGTTTTCATCAAATGTTACAGAAGCAAATTCAGAGTTTTTCCACGATTAATTTTAGTTAAGTAAACAAAGTAAAAAATGCTATTTTCTTATTTTATTACCAAATTTGCTTCTTTCCTTTCTTTTTTTTTAAAGATACTTTCCTGATTTTATTTATGCTAAAACATTTTCAACAATTTAAATAAAGTCTAAAAGCATAACTAGCATAAACAATGATTTCTGGCAAAATCCACAAAATTTCTATAGAAATGTTCTAAAGTAAATGTAAAGTACTCTGTAGTAAATCACATTGTCTATTCATGCTTGCTAAACATTTCAGCAAATTGGGAGTAAATATTTGAAAATGAAAATTTGCATGATCCAGAAGGATTTTACTTTTAACTCTATAAGTCAGGATTGTTGAAGGAGATAGTAAGTACTAAGTTTGAAGGGTTTATAATACCTCTTTCTTCCTAAAAAAACTAATTCAGGAATGTAACAAAGTTCATATGCAGGAGCCTATTAACTCTGTAACAACCATTATTTAGCTTTATGAGAACATGGTAAGTCAACCTTAATGTTAAACTATGCTGTACAAGAAAGACTACTAATATCTTTCGAAGAACACCCAAACCTGTTTTTGTGCAGTCTGTTTTTGAGCGATATTTTTTGTGTGCGGTATAAGAAAATTTCAGTCAGACTGGGACTCAATTGATGAAAGTATTTATAAAATGAGTGGCTAGGTAGTATCTTTAAGTGCCCGACTTTGCGGCAAAATTATCATTACTTTCGACTTCCTTTAAAGAAGAAATTCCTAGTTATTTGGTAAGTTGTTGTCTATGTGAGAATTTTTTTATGCAGTCCCTATTCACCGCATAAAAAAATATTTTAAAACTGTAACAAAAACTGGTTTTATAGCTACTCATTAGGTGGGCCGAAAAAAGGAATTTTTTGGTAAGCAATTTCTAATAGCAAAAAAAAAAAAAGTTGTGTATTGCCATCCTAAACGTGGGAAAAATAATTAAAAACAAATATTTATGTCTTCAGATCGCGCATTGGCAGCAAAGTTTGAAAAAAAGGTAAAAAATGTTCAATTTTCAAATATTTTTATAAAAATCCAAATGTTAAAATTTTTTGTTCTAATCCCATTCAAATGCTTCCTTTTAATAGTCTTTTAATATATCTCTGAAATATTTACATTCCTTTACAGTTTTAAGTTCGCGCATAAGCCGCAAAGTTATGTGAAATCAACCAAAAATCAATGTTTTTAGCTTATTTTGTATATTGCAGTATTTCTTTTATTAAATGCCAGTTGTATATATTTTTAACTGTAAATGTGCACTATACAGCTCTTTGCTAGAATGGCAATTAAAATATGTTGCATTAAAAACCCAGAACCAACCCCAATTCGGTGGTTGCACTTGGTGTTCCACCTTCAGTTCCGAAGAAGAATGGTTATTGACAGGACTCATACATTTGTAAAGTAACTTACAATAATCACAACAATTTCGTTTTAAACAAGTTTCTAAGTTTCGATCAAGGTTTGAAGTTGGACTTGTGATTTAATTTTGCACTGAGGATCGCGAGCATAAAGGTTTTTACATTAATCCATACCTTGTCTCATCCCAAAAAACACCCTACCTACTGACTCACTTATCAGTTTAATAACCCATTCCACAGCCGGAGTGTAAAAGAGGAACATTTATTGATTTATGGGTAAAGTATCAACTGTTTTTGTAAAATTAAATATTATTAACTTCGAAAAAACTCGGTCGGAAGAAATCAAATTTTTGGAAACTGACTTAAAAAACAAGGAAAAGTATTTGATGGATATTGCTATTGCAATACAGGTAGGAAAATGTGACTTTGATCTCGCTCCTACAAAAACGAAGACGTTGTAGTCATTAGTTTTCGTTAACGTGTACTAACGGAGTGCTGTGGCTGTATAATATTTAAACTAAACTACTAGTGGAATGAAGGCACTCGTAACTAATATCTTTGAAAATTATGTTTCTATGGTTTGACATAATTAAAATTTTAAAGAAAAGAACAAACTTCCATGAAACATGGACCTGTACACTTATTTAAAGTTACAGAAGCCACAAATCAGGTGTGTAATAATCTTCCAAGCATCGTGGATCCAGTAATTAAATGAAATGCTTACTTTGTTATTTTTGAGAAATTGTTATTGGGCATGGCAATGTACTAAATGTGAAATATAAAGGAGTTGGATTACAGTAGGGTATCATATAATGCAAAAAACTACCAATCAAGAAACACTTCAAAAGCTAAAAGAGAATTTCTTCCATCAATATTAAGATTTGAAGATTCGAACTACAGCAGTTGACAGGTCAATGTGTTTACATCCTCCGCTTAGTGATGATGAGAAAAACTAGGATATTTTATTATTTCTAGAAACTATACATGTATTCTTAAAAACATATGCTTTCTCAAAATTCCCATATCACGCACGGGCAGTGGGATGGATTGTAGAACTGTTCAGTGAATCTGCAGAAATTCATTTGAGGTATTAGATGGAAGAGATGGATTTATGAAAACCTTTATATTTTACAAACATCAGTACCAAAGTGAGTCGCAAGTCCAACTTCACACCTTGATCGAAACGTAGAAACTTGTTTAAAATCATATAGTTATTAAGAAAGTTACTTTACAAATGTATACAATTCTTGTCAATAAGTCCACTCTTCTTGTCGGATTGCAGGGTGTAACACAAGGTGCAACCACCAAATTGGAGTGGGTTCTGGGTTGTTAATGCAACACAATTTAATTGCAGTTCTAGCAAAGAGCTGTACAGTGCACATTTACTGTAAAAAAATACATAACTAGGATCTAAAAGAAAAAATACTGCAATATACAAAATAAGCAAAAAACTTCGATTTTTGGTTGATTTCAGGTACTTTCACGGCTTTTGCGCAAATTAAAAACTGTAAAGAAATGTAAATATTTCCAAAGATATATTAAAAGACTATTAAAAGGAAGTATTTAAATGGGATTAGAGCAAAAATTTTGGACATTTGGATTTTCATAAAAGTATTTGAAAATTGACCATTTTTTATCTTTTTTTCAAACTTTGCTGCTAATGCGCGACCTGAAGACATAAATATTAATTTTTTTAATTATTTTTCCCATGTTTGGGATGGCAATACATAACTTTTTTTTGCTATTAGAAGTTGCTTCTCGAAAATATCCTTTTTTTGGGCCACCCTACTACTCATGAAGTTTCAAAAAAAAATTTTTAATGCAATTTTTTAAATGTGGTTCCTATCCACTGCACAAAAACAGGTTTGAGTGTATTGTCGGTAGACCTTTTTATGGAGGAAAGTGACTAAAGTGGTAAATTATGCCAAGAGACCATGAGTTGTTTTCACATGATCTTAATCTATATATATAAAACGCTTATGTGTGGCGCAAAACGAGCCGTTATTTCTTTCTCTCCCTTGGCAACCATTCGCTTTGTTTACGATCGTTGTTTACAAGTGCTGCAGACTCGCTGCTAGCGTTAGATGTCTAGCGTTAGAATTTTGGTTTTTGAATGAGTGTTTTCGATCACTTGAATATAATTAACAAAGAAAAGAGCAGTGTGCTTGGGAGTATTTAAATGAAAGATTTAAACGCTGATCGGTAAGAAATGCTGCCGATAGGATTAGGCGGGCAAACGCACGCCGTGAACCGCGAATTGCAAATCCAGTGAGTTCTGTAAGTGTTTTCAAACATATTTCCGGTATAATCATGCACTTTACTGGAGAAAAGAGTTGAAATGACAGTGATAGTATTGAAACTGGATAAAAATATTATTTTATTTAAAAAAAATGCTAATAATAACACTGATACTTATCCTCGAATACTACTTATTTTATCCGATAGTAACGTGCCTTTTAAATTCAAACGTGAACAAGTTCCTGTTAGATTAGCTTTCCTAATAACTATAAATAATACAGAGTCAAACTTTTGATAAAATTTTTTTAGATTTGACAAAACCACTTTTCAGTCACAGACGTGTCATATGTAAGGCATCATTCAAGAGTCATAGTATCTGAAAACACAGAAATTTTCTATCATGTATGCAGAGAGGTATTATGAGTTTCTTCTTTTTTTTAAAAATCCTTTGCAAAGTTAATGTTGATGTCGAAAGGTTTTTCCCTTAACCATAGTGCTTACAAAAAATAAAGTTCCCTACTTACGAGGGCTGCAGAGTCGGAGGAAAAATGTCCCACTCCGACTACAGGATTTTTAGAGACTACGACTCCTTTACACAAAAATAGTCTCACTCCGGCTGTGACTCCTGAAATATTAGGAGAGCTGCGAATTTTGAGAGAAAATTACTGACTCCGTCTCTTGAAATTTTAAACCTTCAACTCCTTTCCCATAAAATCTGTCGGACTCCACAGCCCTGCTACAGCTTACCACGAAAAGAAGGTGGATGACCTTAATGCAAAAACATCATTTATAATAGGTTGTTTGTTATTATTTTGGAATAGATAGGATTAGCGAGACCATGCTTCTTACTATTTGGTGCTTTCTGGAAGATTCTACCTATTACAAATGTTTCCCTTCAAGGTCATCCGCCTTCTTTTCGTGGTCAAGCTTAACTAACTGCAACCTGTAAATACTGAATTTTTTTTTTCCAACCACATTTTTTTATATACAGTGAAGCACTGCTTATACGTTTTTGAATGGACTATGAATAAAGCGTACAAATGAAAAAATGTATCATTGGTAAAGAAAATGTATATTAGACCCTCCAGGGACAATTTAAAAAACGAATAGAAGAGAAACATATAAACCGTGCTTCACTGTATTATGTTATTCCACATAGACTAAATGAATTTATTGGACAATTCTCATTGCAAAACATGTCACTTAGTTTTGCAATGCATTGAAGTTAAGAACTGAACAACAATGACAAAGTAAAGCAACAAATTGAATTGTGAAGACCTGAAGAGCGAAACATTTCACATACTTTTGCAATGGCATTGATGTTAAGAACTGAGTCACAGTGGCAAAGTAAAGCAACAAATTGAATCGGGAAACCTGATTTTACTGTTAGTATGTTTCACAAAATCATTTTGACCCTCTGCGTTATTTATAGTCATTAGGAAGGCTAATCTAACAGGAAATTGTTTACGTTTGAATTTAAAAGGCATATTGCTATCAAATGAAATAAATGGTATCTGAGGTATGACAAATATTAGTGTTATATAATAATCATTAAATTTTTTTTTTGTTGCTACAATAATATTTTTCTCCAGTTTTATAATTATTAGTCTTAGGCCAACCCTTTTTCTCCAGTAAAGTGCATGATTAGTCCGTAAATGTATTCGGAAACACTTGCAAAATTCTCCCGATTTGAAGACGGTGTAAATTTGTGCCCCTTAGCGTATCGGCAGCATTTCTGACCAATCTGCGTTCAGATCTTTCATCTAAAGACTCCGTAGCCCACTGCTCTCTTCTTCGTAAATTATATTCAAGTGCTCTGAAGCCCAGAGGCTCAGTGGTAGCCCTTATACACTGCAGGTCCGGGTTTAATCTCCGGGTTGGGCATGATTGATTCAGCTGTTCATTCCGCCAGTGGGTCAATAAAATAAGTACCAAGTATGATTGGGAACCCTGGGGGTTCCGCGTTAGGCTGACCTTAACTGGAACATCTGCCTAGCACCCCAGAGCCCTTGGTCAGAAGGAGTGAGATGGGTACAGTAGGCCTTGGCCCTCATAAGCTGTTGTGCCACTGGATTTGGTTTCTTGACTCTTAAAACACTCATTCTAACAATTTTTTCACTAAATCACTGCTTTCACAGAATTTCAGAAGTTGCTTGCTCTTTGCAACTGTTAGACATTTTAAAACCTATATATACACATATTTTGACACTGAACATAGTATAATTAGTGACGTGTTAACATTGTAGGATTTTTTTTTCACTGCAATTTTTTTTGCATTCAGTAAATGTAGGAAAGAAAGATTATATTATGTTTGTAATTTTAGTACAAAAATGTTCCTTTGCATACTTTTCTCAAAAGATAATGGAATTGCAAACTTTTGCTTTATAATAATCCAATGCACGAGTTGCATGTCAAAGTAATAGTTTCCTTTTAAATGCATGAAAATCATAAGTGTTATGATATTCATATTAAGAAAAGAAAAAACTACCTTTTTTTAATACAGATAAAGCTAGACCAATATTTGGTGACCGGTGAGCGAGCGTAGCGAGCTCGGATCGCGAAGCGATCCGAAGCAACTGCGCAAGCAGTTCCGGGGGTTGGCGAGCGTTAGCGAGCAGGGGGCGATAGCCCCCTAGTAGCATATAATTCTTTACTAAAAGGTAAAGTGAACAACTATTTGATATACAGTCAGTAACTAGTGGAAAAGTTGAATACATCAGATTGGAACTGACTAAGCTACTAATTGCTTTTTTTCCAGTTTTTAAGACATAATCACATACTGTTAGCTCCTTGCCAGTGAAGTTTGAATTTAGAACAACAGGAATGTGTCAATTTTGATATGCCAGACCCGAGTTTGGGCAAGAAAGAAATCTGTGTTTCAATTCTGTCAAGCCCAAACTCTTGTCCTGTGCATAACATGTAATTCACCATTTTTCTAATAGAAAATGATTCTTGTTTTTATGTTTTCAATGAAGAGTTCCACAATTTCACGGAATTTTTGTTATTTTGCAACTTTTCTCCAATTTCAGTCAATATACATTATGGTCCCAATATCGGAATCAGACAATAATGAAAAATGCTTTTCCTCTTTTATGCTCCAATATCAGTAATCCAACAGAAGAGTATGGCTATCCCAAAAGTGAGAACGGAAGCGAAAATGTTTCATACCGAACTTGGATGCCACTTTGCTTGAATAAAATCCTCAGCTTCACCAAGATTCCCATTTCAACAATCACAAGTGAGTGCAGCAATTGATATTTCTCATTTTTACTCAAGAAAAACAATATTTTGAACTATCTTTCGATAAAATTTGATTCACACCAAGAGAGACTGCACAATGCATTGAAAGGGAACATTTGACAACAATGAAAAAGGAGGGCGCCAACAAATATTTCTGCTATGAACAAGCTTAAAGAGAGAGAGAGAGAGAGAAAGTAAAAGATTGAAATGGCATTTTTTAAAAATATATTCTACAGGGAAGGGATTAAAATGAATCAGTTAACGTAAAATAAATTTAGAAGTAAAGCACAAAAGTACAGTAAGAAGCAAATGTTTAAGACTGCTAATGGTTTTTTAGATAAAAAATAAATATACCAATAAAGCCTTGATCTTTCCACCAATGCAAATGATTCTCCATCACCAATATAGTTATTGCAATTATCACATTTAAAGCATTCAGGATGAAATTTGTGATCCCCAGCGACCTGAAAAGAAATATATAAGGAATGAATTTTAAAGTAAAAAGTACAATAACTTTAAAAACTTTTTAGGAGCAAAATGGAAAAGGTTGGTCCTTTGAACTTGAAAAGGAGCCTAACAATTATAGTAAAGATTTTTTTTTTGAACTACTTTCTTTAAACTTACTTTAAAAAAAGGTGCTGCAGAAAAAAAGGAGGGCATTATTATTTTTTTTCATTTTATAAATAGTAGATTAGCACATTAATTAAAAATATACCATCAATATCTATTAGACTCAGAATTTGCGACTCAATTCGCATATAAAATTTAATACCTTTCCGACTGTATACCTTTGTCAAAGGCAGATAAAAAACGAATGCACAATTGGTTCTGCGAAAGTAAACTGCTGCAAAAGCACTCTGCTGAAAATCAGCGCACTTTTATGTTTGATTTAAAGCACACTTGTAAACTGATATTCAAACTCGATAAAAAATTAGCTTTTTAACATTTTCTACCTCTTCTCAATTTAGATTTATTATAAGCTAATGGTAAGTAACCCGAGTGTGATGGCCATGACTAATAGTTGCAAAACCTGATTAAAATTGGAAAGTTAATATCAGGATCATATCATTTTTGAGATCATACATGTCTGTATCAGGGGTGTTCCCATAGGGTATTATACTCCATGTATGCCGTACACTGTCAAACATGTTTTAGACGTATAGCGTACTCCCTCAAGCTTCAAAAATATTCATTTATAGTTCAGGTTCTATCACCACATTTTAAAATTTTCCAAAAGCAAAAATAACATATTTATGTTATCAACATTTTCCCCACAAGTAACCTTATTTCTTTTTCGGGGCAAATATGATCGCATACACGTAGTGTGCATGATGGATTAATGGGAGAAATTGATGAGAGCATCACTGGTCTGTATATGTAGCTTGTATGTCTCACAGGATGTGTTGACTTGTTTTTGCTTCCTACTTTCCTTACTTTCCAGTTTTAGGCCATTTCATAGCTGACACATATAAATGCAAATTTTGCATGCATTTGTTGGTTGGAACCAAAGTTCATCTTATGAAATAATTTAAAGCAGAGTTACACAGTTATAGAAATGAGCACATGAGAAAAAGTTTTGAAGAAATATTCTTTTTATTCAGTCCCAAAAACACGTGTAAGCTTTTAAATTTAACGCAATAGCATTAAATCTAGTTCAACAGGAAATAAAAAAATCATTGGTCTAGTAAGCCACAAAGAATTTTTATTGTAATTTCGAAAAGAATTTAAACGTAAGACATTCTACAAGTGCTTCAAAACTATACACATAACGAGAATGATATGAACTGGTCATATTACATAAGACAAACAAGAAGGAGAGAATCAAGAAGAACAATCTCATAAACGCAAGGAATTCTTCCCACATGCAGAGTAAAAAATCTTATTTATTCAAAACACAACAGCAGTTGCCAAACACTAACACCCTTTGGACTCAAGTAAAATATTATGAAGATTATCTGAAAGTGTAAAACTATCTGAAAGTATGAAAAAGCTCGACCCCCTCCCCCCCCCCCGCTCATAACAACTCTTCAAATATGCACACAAAAAACATTAAAATCATTGATAACAAACATTTTAAAAGTTACTTTTAAAAATAACTTTTTATTTTTAAAATGTGTTGTCAGCCCAAAATTTACTGAAAAGGCAACCCAAAATTTCTGGATCACAAACACTCTAGGTTTGTTTACATTTGATCTCATTTCAATCTGCATGCAGCAAGAATGGATTTTAGTATAATACAAATAACAATAAATTATTATTTCTATTTTTTTGAAAATATATTTTGGAATTTGTTAATTTTTTTTTAAATACTAAAACGTTTACATTGTTATATGTGGATTACTGCCCCACAAGATGTGTTAACTTGATTTTTTGCCTTCTAATTTTCAATTTTAAGGTATTTCATAGTGGATGGTCATTGGGTCGAAGTTCAGTGGTAATTCCATGCCACAGATCTGGCTCTGTTTCCTGGTCGACTCAGTGGGTCAGTAAAATAAGTACCAAGAGTGCTTGGAAGCTAAACACTGGGGGTTGTCTATTCAGCTGACCACCTGAACGGAACATTTGCCTTTGCAATCAAGAGCCCTCGATTACGAAAACTGAGCAGGCATAGTAGACCTTGGGCCTTTATGGGCTCTTATGCCACCGAGTTTATTTATACCATGTGCAGATCAGTATATCTTTATGCTTACTCATCCATAGGACCAGTCGCTTTTTTTTAAAGGATTTCTTATTCTGGTTAATTATTAAAAATGTCTTCTGATATACAAAATACAAAGCAACAATTTGGATACAAGTAATCTCGAGGATAGTCCACAAATAGTTTTCATTAAAAGCTTAAAAAGATTTGGGTGAAAATATGAAAGTTTTTAGAAATGTGTTGAAGATAAAAATTAATATTACCATTACAGGACCAGACATAATGTGTTGGCAACTGTGGCATTGTTCTCCAAATTCATTCCAATAATCTTTTTCACAAAATACAAGACCATCTTTTTCAAAAAATGTTCCATTGACTTGCTGATGACATATCGAACATCTAGAGGAAGAAAAGAAACAGTCAAATATGGTTATTCCACTTTTGCAACTTTAATCGCCATGTGGCGAGAGCTAATTTTCATTTATAAAGGACGGCATAATTGAAACTACAAGCATAAAAAAGGAACCAGTTGATTGCTGAAAGCAGCTAGCAAGTAAGCATTAATAAAAAGAAAGCAGAATTAAAGAGATGATTAGTAAAATAACTTAACACTTTAAAAGCAAAGTCAGTGTAACCTGTACTACTTGGGAAATTACAAAATTATAAGTTTTGTTTACAAATTTCTCTTTAATTATCATGGTATTGGTTTTAATACCCAAAATGGTATTTTAAAACACATAAATTTAATATTTTCCTAAAATAAGATGAATTGACAGAATTTTTCGAGCTTTGTCTGCAAATCAATACTACTTGAAATAATTTATGCAATATATTTTGAAAACTGCTTTTCTATTTTTGGTAATACACATTGATGAACTGTTGCCTTTTTCATGTATTTTTAACACAATGTACTGAAAAACAAAACATTTTGTTCATGACTCTTAAAAATTATTATTTTTAATAAAAGATATGAGCTTTCATGTGAAGAACATGGTTTCGCTTTTTTGCAAAATAGCTCAACATGTTTTTACTTTATTTTCCTACCTCAACATCTTTTTAGGGTCAACTTCACTTCTTCATTTCATTTCCAAGTGGCATAATCGGCTACAATTTTAAGAGTTCAATGGCAAAATGGTTAGATGGAAGAAGATATTTTGAGGTTTAAACATAACTTAGCAAGGAAGATTCAAATCAATTTTTTTCAGTGTATTTTTTTTTGGTAGGGAATACAAATTGTTTATTTTTTGTCAATAAAGGTGAAAAAAAAAAAAAACCCTTCAAAATGATCCCTTATGAAGTATGATAAAGTATTATGGAAGAAAAAAACACCTTCAAGAAATAACATACAGTGAAGCATCCTTCTGAAGTGACTGCATGAAAAAACCTTATAAATGATGAAAATGTATGAAGAGAAGTGAAAGGTCAAAACAGTGCTTCACTATATGATTCATTTAGCTAAATTTAAATTTATGAATCAACTAAAAAAAATTAAACATTACAAGTTTTCAAAACTTGAGAACAAAATGGTAACTTACTTAAAGCAAGAACTATGCCAGTCTTTATCACAAGCTTGGACACATTCTTCCTCTTCTATGTTTTTATGACATCCTGAACAGATCGCGACATCCATGCCTATGAAACAAATTCAAACAGTTAAATTAATCAAGCTATGAAATGTCTCATTAACATTTCCCATTTAATTTATAATTTATTTCTAAAAATCAAGCCACTTGGCATCTCATGCGCGGTCAGGGGTCTGTCTGCCCAGGATTTTTCACAGGGTCCTATTTTTCTGAATTAAAAAAAAATAAAATCTTCTTGTAAAATTTCAAAATGTAAACCAAAAGCCCAGTAGCAGAAACTTTCTAGTCAGTCTGTGACACTAAATTGGACATTTGAAAATAATCTGCAGCAGTATTCTTTATTTTAAGTTTTCGTAAAATACACTTGTCCCTTGTAAAGGTTAGGCCTCAGAAATTTTCCAACTGGCCAGTGGCCACTAGACCCGAAAAACTTAGTGGCCACCACTGTCGCCAAGTTTTAAAGTATAAAAAGGGTGTGTTTGCGGGGCAGTGTTGCCAGATTGGGGGAAATTTCCCCATTTTGAGGAAATCTGGTGCTCTCTGGGGAAATTGGTTTTGAGGGAAATTCTTTGGAGAAAAATTTTTTTTCTTGGGGAAAACCTGGGGGAAAAAAATTCGTATTTAGATTTGCGTCTTGACATCTGGTAGTTACATTGTTTGTATCAAACAGCGTTGGTTTAGCTTAGCTCAACTTTATGGAATTCGCATTAATAGTTCTGCGTTAGTAACTAGTAGATACGTGAACGTGAAACAGGGAAAAATAAGTGTGATGAAGGATGTTCTTGGATAAATATATACAAAAATCATAGTTTAAACGTACATATAGAAGCAGAGTAGTAAATGGGTACGTCCACCGTTACTCTTGTGACCATCAGAGAAAATTTGTGTGGTTATTTCCAATTATTATGTCACATTATACATTTAGGTTAAAATTCAGGATTATTTCAGAAAGTTATGTGTGTTTTGCTTAAAAAAACATATTTGAATTATAATTTAAGAAATTTTGCTTCCCTTGGGAGAAGATTAAACATTTGTTACTCTTGTGACCAATGGAAAAGGCAAATTTCAAATTTTAAGTTTGAGCTACAAGTCCTGTGAATTGTACAGGAATAATAGATTGAAATTCAGAGATTTACCAAAGGTATTATTGCTCTTGAAAAGGATAGTAGCCAAAAACTTATCTGATTACAAGTTAACATATTGCACTTGCTTTTGTAAAAAACAGAGTGTTACTCTTGTGATGTTACTCTTGTGACAATTTGTCCAAAATAGTATTTCTGGACAAATGTAACATTTGATACACTTTTAAGACACTAAATTGATACTTTGATACATTTATTTTCATATAATAGAACTTTTAAACATTTATTACATTTTAAGGCATGGAAAATTTAATAAATAATAAAACAATTATATTCTATAAAATCCTCGAGAGTTGATTAAGGTGGGAGCATCAGCGTTAGCTATAATTTGGTTTTTTTTGTACCAAATACTGTGCTCATCAGGCTCAAACTTGAAAACTCCTTTTATTTTTGTTGGGACCAAACACTTAACCTGGTATTCTTCATTCATAACAGCAGTTATCATGCCATAAAAACATGCACCATCATCTGTTAAAGATACCCATTGACCACATTGCAGCTTCTCATTCTTTGCTTCTGAGCTAAGTAAAACCTCACTGTCATCATCAGTATTGTCACTTTTTTCATCAATGTTTTCGGTATTAAATCTATATTTTATGAATGAGTGATGTTGCGGATAGGGCTTGTAGTGGATTGCATCGCGCCTTGCTTCAACAAAATGTATTTTTTACGTGCCTTTCACACTTTTTACTTTTTCCCATTGAGGTGACACACGTTCTTTGGCTGTTTCGATTTCTTCGTTTGAAATGTGGATAACATTGACTTTTGTTTTTCCATCAACGATTTTTGTGAAGTCTGCAGCATTTCTTACAATTCCTTTTTTAGCACGTACTTCACCCCAAACGTATCTTTTAACAACAGCACCAATTCCATCAACAGCTCCTTTTCCATGCGCTATTGAAAAGAATGTCCAACTAAGTTTGTTCAAATTGTAATCTGATTTAATCAAAGACATGTTAGAAAAATTGTATTTTTGTTTGAATTGTGCTGCACAACCATCAGAAAAAATGCTTACATTTTTTACAGATGCGTTTCCTTTAAGGTGGTCTTCTAAAATTTTGCGAAGAAATGCATTTACAGAAAATCTATCATGTGTTATGTTATCAGAAACAATAGCATACGATTTCACTTGGCCACTTTCACACCATATGACTGCTGTCAAAACAGTAACTTGTGGATTTGACCAGTGTGCAGACTGGATCTCATCTTGATAAAGGCAGGTATAGTTTTCTGCAAAATCTACTTGCAACACAATACTTTCAGTATTTGTGTTGCTCTTTGCATACTGAAAATATGCCTGAGTTGAGGATTGAGTGAATAAATGAAGCAGAAAAGGGTACAATTGCTTTCTCAAATCATGTAAAGCATTAATGATGGTTTCAGTTACTTTTATCTTCTCAAAACGTCCAGCAATGCTTTTCCACTGAAAATAACTAATACACTGTTCTTCATTTTGGATATCTACTTCTACGAAAAGTATTTTTATATTATCTTCGCAAATCACACATTCAGAGTTCATACACTCAAATGAAGATGTATCACAACAAATAAAATCTATTGAATCCTTAGGTGATCCTACATTAAAGGTGGGTAATACCTCTGCTATTGCTTTGTAAATTTCTTCGAAATTTTCATGGTATCGACAAATACAGATGTTCTGGGGAATACCTCTATACGGTTTTACAAAACTAGGTCTCATTGCTGCAAATGATGATTTCCCAATCTTAATGTCAGGAAATGTGTCTTTAAATATTTGGAAAGCTTCCCTTATTGTGAATAATAAATACCGCCTAGGATTTATGGCATTGTTTTGATTCTTCTTACGCCGTACTAATGCAGCTTTAGCTGAAGGATCAACTCTACTTATATCATCTCGAAGATAAAAATCGGTTACTAATTTATGCGCTGTGCTAGTTAAACAAACATTAGCATTAGGAACTGGGGTGGTTTTTAGAATTACACCAGATTTTTGAGCTAAATTTGTAATGACAGAAAGCTTCTTAGTAGGAGATCTTGGAAGTTTCTTTTCTATACGCTTCATCATTCTCCCTAAAGCTTGCGGAGTTAAAGATTTCCTTGTTTCATTACCATGTCTGACTTTTGCTAATTCTCTACTTTTTCTTTTCCTAAGCTTCGCCTTTTCTCTTGCCAAAGCCTTTTCAGATTCTGATATCAATCCTTTCACTTTATCATAATATGTTTTGTTTTGCTTCTTTCTCATCTTCAAATATTCTTTTTCATTTTTGTGCCTTTGCCTCCATAATTTCTGACGCTCTGCAGCATTTTTTCTCTTATTTTGAGCTATTTCCTCCATTGCAAACAGACTTCTTGTTGAAACTAAAATGAAATTTTAAGTAATGGTAACACTAAGAAGAAAGCAAACACCATGTGCATATTAAACTAAAAATGAATAAGTTGAGCTGTTTCACTAAACCTGATATTTCATACATTCCAAATAAAACACAATTAGAAAGTATATGAAAATATATACTGATAGCATAATTAAAAGTATAATGTGTTTGAAGAATTGATCCACTGATGAAGTATAATGAAGAATTAATCACCTTGATTAAGTGTCTAATTAAATACTTCAGAATTATTCTGATCAGAAAAAACTCAACTTGAAGGATTGTTGTTTATTTTTATTTTGATCTTACTTATTTGATTTCATTTTAGTATTACTTAGAAGTCAACCTACTGAGAACAAAATGTTACTCTTGTGACAGTAAAATGTTACTCTTGTGACATCACCCCAGAGCTTAATCTATGGATTAAAAAAATGAAATATTTAGTATAAAATGTGTCTGATATTAACAAATCAGAAAATATGAAGTTTGAAGTGAAAATTTTAAAAAGTTTTTTCAAAATTAAAGCTTTGATATGTTTTTGTTACTCTTGTGACATGCATGTATTGACTACTAATTAAGCACTTGAAATTAGCTATTAATTAATAATAAAAATGTTTTAACTACATACATATGATAAATAAGATTATACTCTATTAAATTAAATGCAAAGTATCTATTTTTTTTGAAAAAAGGGAGATCCTTAGTCAGTTTTACAAAATCAACATTTTAAGCCTTAGTGGAAATAAAATTGAGTGATCTTAATTCCCATTAAATTTTCATTGTATATTTATCTATGTGGAAATTTAAGTTACATTTTCAGTAACATCAATTTCTGAGGATTAAAATGGTGTATAACACTTGAGGTTTCATGAAAAAAAAAATTTGTGAAAAAAGGTTCAATTGCTGTGGACGTACCCAAATGCAAGTAGAAAAACAAAAATGATTATTTCTTATCTCTCGGTCAGATGCTTGTATTTATGACTAGTGGCACACGCATGGCTTTGCCCGTAGTAGAAAATTAAAAGGTATTTTGGTTCCCCTGTATATTTACAAATAATGCATGATGAATTTCTCGCCAATTCGTTTGCCCACGTTACGGTTCCACATTTTGATGAATTGGTAATTTAGTTGTCCATCTTATAAAAATTTTGCTGGGGAAAATGTTCTTAAAATTGGAATAGAAAAAGAACAAAATGAAATTTTCGAAAAATTCGGACAGAGAGACTTTCAGCTTTAATATTAGTAAAGAAAGATAAAAAAAGATAGAGGTGAAAAAAAAAGCGAAAATGGGAAGAAAAAAAAAGTTGGGGAATTTTATAAGAAAATTTGGCTATTTGGGGGAAAATTTTTTTTTCAAGAGACAAAATAATCAGAGAAAGTCGATTCATTTCATGAAAATATTAGTGGAAAAACAATTTTTGAATTTGAGGAAATTTGATAGAAAAAATCGCATTTTGGGGAAAAGTTGGAAGGGAATTGGGGAAATCTGGATTTGACCATCTGGCATTATGGTGTTTGTGTGTGGGGGGGGGGGGGAGGGGGTCACTACTTGCATAAAAATAAATACAACTCTGCACACCATGAATAACAGTTATTCAATTCATATTTATTTAAATGTGGCTAATTTAAGCTAATAGGTTTTGAATTTTTTTTTTCATAAAAGGATTAAAAAAATTAGTAAATGAGAAGTTTGCAGGAAACTGCATTTTAAATGAATGTTTTAATTTATAGCAGAGCTTCCAAAGCAACGAGGATCAAATACAATTGTGCAGTTAATAATTCATTTTTCATGAAAATAATTATAAAAAAAAAAGATTTATTTGTACATTTTATGTTACCTTCAATAGTTTGTATTGAGGTAAACTGATCAAAACTTGATCTAATCCTGTTTTTGGAAACTTAGGCAAGTAATAGACTTGTCTATTTCCATCTTGCGAATGACCAAACATGGTGTCTACGCGAAAATTTCATGATTATAAATAGATTTTTTAATTTGTAAAGTAGTAATAGATTCAAAATCCTTGAAATAGTCAGTTTTTAGCACCTTAGCCTCTAAAACATTGAACATAGGATTATATTATATATGAGGTTAAAGATTTGACACCTTTATTTTACTTTACGCGGATGAGTTTTGGTTTTACGCGGATGCAGCAATGCAAAAGGATACAATTTTCCCCTCTTTCAAAATCCTAAAGATTGTAGATTACACGTAATAAACTGCATTTTGGCATGCTAATAATTGAGCTTGGGCTGCTGGAAACATTTTATACGATTGGTCCCAGAGCACTTTCCAGAAGTAAAGTTATTGAACTCACACAGTTCAGAACTCACTGGAAAAAGAGTTTTTAGGTGTGACAAAGGAAGCCAAAATCAACAAAGATACCGACATCAGTGACACAACCAAAACCGTTCATTGAAAATTTTGAGCCATTCCTAGACCATAGAAATGATCTGTCTGATTTATTAGTGAAGGAAGATTCTATCAAGGAAATGACGCAAGTGATCATGGTTGCGTTAATGCTCTCAAAGAACTACAGAGAAAAATTTTTAGTGACTGCCTAAAGACCATCATAGCCAGCAGCTCCTCTTTATAAGCAGAACACGAAATTATTTTGTGTTTTCTTTATACATATTGTGCATAGAAATCAATATAAGTACACATTAAACATTATTATACAATAAGTCATCACTAGAATGAAGTATTTTTTTAATCCACGGAACCTAACCCCTATTTTAACACAACTATTAGGTCTCAATTTACATGGCATTTCCGTGGAACGTAACCCCTGTGTAAATCGAGGGTCTACTGTACACTGGTACATTTTGAACACTGGTTTATATTTTATTAATTTTCAGTGATAAGTTTAACCCTCGAATGAAAAGCAATAAAATTATTTCACTTGTGAACTCCAATTGTATAATTATTTAATTTAAGGCGCTTTGGCTATTAATTGTTCCCCACAAATCCGTATACCCCCTATTCAGTTCTTCTTTCTGTGACTAAAAAATTGTAACAGTAAAAAATTCGACAACTTTTAAGCGAGTTTCTACCGCATTGGAAAATTATTGCTCAATAAATGTTCGAGTTTGGAAAACATTGCTGT